>NW_028159013.1:42500-52500 GCF_964263955.1 Coregonus lavaretus | reverse complement strand
TGGTAGGTAGGGGGCTAGTCAGGAGGGGGGGTTTGTGTGTCTGTGTGTATTGGTAGGTAGGGGGCTAGTCAGGAGGGGGGTTTTGTGTGTCTGTGTGTAGTGGTAGGTAGGGGCTAGTCAGGAGGGGGGTTTTGTGTGTCTGTGTGTATTGGTAGGTAGGGGCTAGTCAGGAGTGTGTCTGTGTGTAGTGGTAGGTAGGGGGCTAGTCAGGAGGGGGGGTTTTGTGTGTCTGTGTGTAGTGGTAGGTAGGGCTAGTCAGGAGTGTGTCTGTGTGTAGTGGTAGGTAGGGGGCTAGTCAGGAGTGTGTCTGTGTGTAGTGGTAGGTAGGGGGCTAGTCAGGAGTGTGTCTGTGTGTAGTGGTAGGTAGGGGGCTAGTCAGGAGTGTGTCTGTGTGTAGTGGTAGGTAGGGGGCTAGTCAGGAGTGTGTCTGTGTGTAGTGGTAGGTAGGGGGCTAGTCAGGAGTGTGTCTGTGTGTAGTGGTAGGTAGGGGGCTAGTCAGGAGTGTGTCTGTGTGTAGTGGTAGGTAGGGGGCTAGTCAGTAGTGTGTCTGTGTGTAGTGGTAGGTAGGGGCTAGTCAGGAGGGGGGATTTGTGTGTCTGTGTGTAGTGGTAGGTAGGGGCTAGTCAGGAGGGGGGTTTTGTGTGTCTGTGTGTAGTGGTAGGTAGGGGGCTAGTCAGGAGGGGGGGGGGGGTGTCTGTGTGTAGTGGTAGGTAGGGGGCTAGTCAGGAGGGGGGATTTGTGTGTCTGTGTGTAGTGGTAGGTAGGGGCTAGTCAGGAGTGTGTCTGTGTGTAGTGGTAGGTAGGGGGCTAGTCAGGAGGGGGGTTTGTGTGTCTGTGTGTAGTGGTAGGTAGGGGGCTAGTCAGGAGGGGGGGTTTGTGTGTCTGTGTGTAGTGGTAGGTAGGGGGCTAGTCAGGAGGGGGGGTTTGTGTGTCTGTGTGTAGTGGTAGGTAGGGGGCTAGTCAGGAGGGGGATTTGTGTGTCTGTGTGTATTGGTAGGTAGGGGGCTAGTCAGGAGGGGGGGTTTGTGTGTCTGTGTGTAGTGGTAGGTAGGGGGCTAGTCAGGAGGGGGGATTTGTGTGTCTGTGTGTAGTGGTAGGTAGGGGGCTAGTCAGGAGGGGGGGTTAGTGTGTCTGTGTGTAGTGGTAGGTAGGGGGCTAGTCAGGAGGGGGGTTTGTGTGTCTGTGTGTATTGGTAGGTAGGGGGCTAGTCAGGAGGGGGGGTTTGTGTGTCTGTGTGTAGTGGTAGGTAGGGGGCTAGTCAGGAGGGGGATTTGTGTGTCTGTGTGTAGTGGTAGGTAGGGGGCTAGTCAGGAGGGGGGATTTGTGTGTCTGTGTGTAGTGGTAGGTAGGGGGCTAGTCAGGAGGGGGGTTTTGTGTGTCTGTGTGTATTGGTAGGTAGGGGGCTAGTCAGGAGGGGGGTTTGTGTGTCTGTGTGTAGTGGTAGGTAGGGGGCTAGTCAGGAGGGGGGTTTTGTGTGTCTGTGTGTAGTGGTAGGTAGGGGGCTAGTCAGGAGGGGGGGGTTTGTGTGTCTGTGTGTATTGGTAGGTAGGGGGCTAGTCAGGAGGGGGGGTTTGTGTGTCTGTGTGTATTGGTAGGTAGGGGGCTAGTCAGGAGGGGGGATTTGTGTGTCTGTGTGTAGTGGTAGGTAGGGGGCTAGTCAGGAGGGGGGATTTGTGTGTCTGTGTGTAGTGGTAGGTAGGGGCTAGTGATGTGGGTCTGGACAGTTGTTTCAAATGATTGTTTTATTATTAAACAGAGCTGTGAATTTTTAAAACACACAGAATTCATTTAATTCTAACCGGGGGAACTGTTTGGTGATTAAAACAAGACCCCAAACATGAAAGTAAGATCGTCGAAATAGGCTCATGTTTCTAAAACTCTAAGCACATTTTCAATTGACTTGAGTACATCAAACCTTGTCATCCAAAAAATTGACACCGTATATATACACGAGTGTTACAATATGGAAATGTGAAGTTCACATTTTGGACCCCCCCCCCCCACCCAGAAACCTTTGCAAGGGTTAAATCTGCATAAACATGGTTGATTCGCTGTCACCCTAAGACAAGACGCCCCCCCCCCACCCCCCTCTCCAGACCCTTGGTGTATTGAGCTGTAGCCTTTCATTATCAGATTAGATCAATAATGATCTCACAGACACACACACGTCATTATATTCACTGATCCTGCAGACAGGAGAGGAGAGGAGAGGAGAGGAGAGGAGAGGAGAGGAGAGGAGAGGAGAGGAGAGGAGAGGAGAGGAGAGGAGAGGAGAGGAGAGGAGAGGAGAGGAGAGGAGAGGAGATATTCCTGGTGGGTACCAATATCGCTACGTCCAATCTTTTGATATCGATACGAGCAAGGCATTTAGGGATATTGAATTTCTCTGAGCTCTATACGTCATTGGTAATTCAAACACACGAGCATATTTATTTTGTTACAATTCACCATTCAATAGTTTTTGTTTCAAAACAAGCACTCAAGAGCAAAACACAAAAGCTAAGCGTACAATCATCAAATCAAATTTGTCACATGCGCCGAATACAGTGAAATGCTTACTTACAAGCCCTTAACCAACAATGCAGTTTTAAGAAAAATACGTGTTAAGTAAACAATAGATAAGTAAAAAAAAAAAAATTAAAAAAAAAAATTAAAGAGCAGAAGTAAAATAACTGTAGCATGTTATGATCAATACAATTACAGTACTTCTCAATGTGTACATTTTAAGGGTGGGCACCAATATCGCTATTTCAATATGATGTTGATATCTTTTGATATCAATATGAGCAAGGCATATTGTGATATCAGTTTATCCTATCTGTTAACCTACAGTACATACACTGAGTATACCAAACATTAGGAACACCTTCCTAATATTGAGTTGCAAATCCTTCTTTAACCTGTCTCCTCCCCTTCATCTACACTGATTTAAAGTGGATTTAACAAGTGACATCAATAAGGGATCATAGCTTTCACCTGGATTCACCTGGTCAGTCTATGTCATGGAAAGAGTTCCTAATGTTTTGTCCACTCAGTGTATTGTCAACATTGGTACAGTCTCGTTGGCTAGTTAGCTACTGGCTAGTTAGCTAGCAACATTACTAGCTACTTCCCAGTTAGCTACTGGCTAGTTAGCTACTGGCTAGTTAGCTAGCAACATTACTAGCTACTGGCTAGTTAGCTACTGGCTAGTTAGCTAGCAACATTACTAGCTACTGGCTAGTTAACTAGCAACATTACTAGCTACTGGCTAGTTAACTAGCAACATTATTAGCTACTGGCTAGTTAGCTAGCAACCGAGTTGTTGGTCCCGGTTTTAGAACTGAGATTCGGCTGAAAAGATGTTAGCATTGTCAGAAATGCTACAAAAAGGTAGCACATCGTTGGTTCTTAATAGACAGAAATGAGCACGCGAGAGAGATACATTATAAATGTAATCAAATCTGTTGCACCTACAAACTTAGTCAATCAGGAGAAGAAAAAAAATGTGTCCAATGGTCACTTTATGGACGCTATAGTCTTTGTTTTAATCCTATGTCAAGAATTTGAGCCCCAAACTTACAAACAAGCCGTTACCACTCCAATAAATCAGGAAGGGTCTCCAACTGTGAATCTTCGACATGTAACGGCTCGTTTGTAAGCCTAGTTTGGGGCATGGCTCAGGTAGCTTTAGTGGTTAAGAGCGTTGTGCCCAGTAACCGAAAGGTCTCTGGTTCTAATCCCCAAGCCAACTAGGTGAAAAATCTGTCGATGTGCCCTTGAGCAAGGCACTTAACCCTAATTGCTGCTGTAAGTCGCTCTGGATAAGAGCGTCTGCTAAATGACCAATTATTTATTTTTGATGGTCTTATTTTAAAAATAAAACTTTCATGTTTGGTCTAGTTTTTTTTACAAATCTGGTTAGAATTAAATGAATTCACAGCTCTGTTTAATAACAAAACAATTATTTGAAGCGACTAAGCATTATTTTTTTTTTAGTTGAACTGTACAGACCCACATCACCAGCCCCTTCCCAAACAATACACACAGACACACGAACACCCCCTCCTGACTAACCCCATCAACAACCCCATCAACAACCCCATCAACAACCCCATCAACAACCCCATCAACAACCCCATCACAACCCCATCACAACCCCATCAACAACTTCAAGCATTATAGGAGTATATAGCAACACAAACCAATACCCTGATAGTCCCAGGTCTATATATTAACACCATACCCTGATAGTCCAGGTCTATATATTAACACCAATACCCTGATAGTCCAGGTCTATATATTAACACCAATACCCTGATAGTCCAGGTCTATATATTAACACCAATACCCTGATAGTCCCAGGTCTATATATTAACACCAATACCCTGATAGTCCCAGGTCTATATATTAACACACCAATACCCTGATAGTCCCAGGTCTATATATTAACACCAATACCCTGATAGTCCAGGTCTATATATTAACACCAATACCCTGATAGTCCCAGGTCTATATATTAACACCAATACCCTGATAGTCCAGGTCTATATATTAACACCAATACCCTGATAGTCCAGGTCTATATATTAACACCAATACCCTGATAGTCCCAGGTCTATATATTAACACCAATACCCTGATAGTCCAGGTCTATATATTAACACCAATACCCTGATAGTCCAGGTCTATATATTAACACCAATACCCTGATAGTCCCAGGTCTATATATTAACACCAATACCCTGATAGTCCAGGTCTATATATTAACACCAATACCCTGATAGTCCAGGTCTATATATTAACACCAATACCCTGATAGTCCAGGTCTATATATTAACACCAATACCCTGATAGTCCAGGTCTATATATTAACACCAATACCCTGCTAGTCCAGGTCTATATATTAACACCAATACCCTGATAGTCCAGGTCTATATATTAACACCAATACCCTGATAGTCCCAGGTCTATATATTAACACCAATACCCTGATAGTCCAGGTCTATATATTAACACCAATACCCTGATAGTCCAGGTCTATATATTAACACCAATACCCTGATAGTCCAGGTCTATATATTAAGACACAGGACAACAACAACAACAACAACAACAACAACAACAACAACAACAACAACACGATCCACATCCATAGAGCCAAACTGTCACGCCCTGACTCAGGGGGACTCGTATATATGTTGAGTCAGGGTGTGTATGTTCTATGTTGTATATTTCTATGTTGAGATTCTAGTATGTCTAGATCTATGTTTGGCCGGGTGTGGTTCCCAATCAGAGGCAGCTGTCGCTCGTTGTCTCTGATTGGGGACCATACTTAGGCAGCCTATTGGCACTAGTGGGTTGTGGGATCTTGTGTTGTGTTGTGTTTGTGTTGTGTTGTGTTGTGTTGTGTTGTGTTGTGTTGTGTTGTGTTGTGTTGTGTTGTGTTGTGTTGCCGTGGACGTCACGTTTCGTTTCATTTGTTGTTTTGTCGTGGTGTTTATTCATATAAATAAACATGTACGCATATCACGCTGCGCCTTGGTCCGCCCCGTCTATAAACGAACGTGACAACAAACAAACAAACAAACAAACAAACAAACTAGATGGACGAACATTCCATAGAACAACCCCCCCCCCAAAAAAAAACAAAAAAAACATCTGATCCTTTTTTATTTTTTTGTATTTTATTTAATGTATATTTTTCTGTAAAATCCTTTGGCACATGTAAAGCGGTTCAAAAGCATTCTATTCTAGAGATATATTGTACAGAGCACACACACTGGACCGCTCTCTGTTCAACTGCTAACGGGTACATTATTCTACAGTCTTAAAAACGGTAGTGACAGATCATGCAACGAAGGTACTCCTTCAGTCGGTCCAGAGAGAGACACAGAGATCATCATCATCATCATCGCAGAAGATACAAAAAAAAACCCATAGAAATAGAATCTATTATAGAACAGACCTCCACATTCAAGTCAACGATGGCGTAATGGGTTTGACCAGGCAGCCATTGCAGTTGTACCCATTGAGTTTACCAGTCAAATGTCCAGGGGTTTAGAGGTTATAAGTCCCTTTTTTAGAGATTCTATTCCTATGGATTTTAAAAAAAACACATAGATCCACTCTCGCTCTATTCTGGTTTACAATACTGACCATAATGGTTTCACAGGACATGCTGTGGTATTAAAACATTTGACACAGATGTATATTTATATAGGTAGGTATATAGATATCGGGTTTGTTATTGAAATACATTTAACGCTAATCGTACAAAAAATAAATAAAAGGAATACATCGAAGTTCTATTCTACACAGTACGGTTTGGCAGACACAAGGATACATGTCCTGTAAAACTGTCCATTTTTAAACCTCCTGTCCTGTAGAACTGTCCATTATTAAACCTCCTGTCCTGTAGAACTGTCCATTATTAAACATCCTGTCCTGTAGAACTGTCCATTATTAAACCTCCTGTCCTGTAGAACTGTCCATTATTAAACCTCCTGTCCTATAGAACTGTCCATTATTAAACCTCCTGTCCTGTAGAACTGTCCATTATTAAACCTCCTGTCCTATAGAACTGTCCATTATTAAACATCCTGTCCTATAGAACTGTCCATTATTAAACCTCCTGTTCTATAAAACTGTCCATTTTTAAACCTCCTGTCCTGTAGAACTGTCCATTATTAAACCTCCTGTCCTATAGAACTGTCCATTTTTAAACCTCCTGTCCTGTAGAACTGTCCATTATTAAACCTCCTGTCCTATAGAACTGTCCATTATTAAACCTCCTGTCCTATAGAACTGTCCATTTTTAAACCTCCTGTCCTGTAGAACTGTCCATTATTAAACCTCCTGTCCTATAGAACTGTCCATTATTAAACCTCCTGTCCTGTAGAACTGTCCATTATTAAACATCCTGTCCTATAAAACTGTCCATTATTAAACCTCCTGTCCTATAGAACTGTCCATTATTAAACCTCCTGTCCTGTAGAACTGTCCATTATTAAACCTCCTGTCCTATAGAACTGTCCATTATTAAACATCCTGTCCTATAGAACTGTCCATTATTAAACCTCCTGTCCTGTAGAACTGTCCATTATTAAACCTCCTGTCCTATAGAACTGTCCATTATTAAACCTCCTGTCCTGTAGAACTGTCCATTATTAAACCTCCTGTCCTATAGAACTGTCCATTTTTAAACCTCCTGTCCTGTAGAACTGTCCATTATTAAACCTCCTGTCCTATAGAACTGTCCATTATTAAACCTCCTGTCCTGTAGAACTGTCCATTATTAAACATCCTGTCCTATAAAACTGTCCATTATTAAACCTCCTGTCCTATAGAACTGTCCATTATTAAACCTCCTGTCCTGTAGAACTGTCCATTATTAAACCTCCTGTCCTGTAGAACTGTCCATTATTAAACCTCCTGTCCTATAGAACTGTCCATTATTAAACATCCTGTCCTATAGAACTGTCCATTATTAAACCTCCTGTCCTGTAGAACTGTCCATTATTAAACCTCCTGTCCTATAGAACTGTCCATTATTAAACCTCCTGTCCTGTAGAACTGTCCATTATTAAACCTCCTGTCCTATAGAACTGTCCATTTTTAAACCTCCTGTCCTGTAGAACTGTCCATTATTAAACCTCCTGTCCTATAGAACTGTCCATTATTAAACCTCCTGTCCTGTAGAACTGTCCATTATTAAACATCCTGTCCTGTAGAACTGTCCATTATTAAACCTCCTGTCCTGTAGAACTGTCCATTATTAAACCTCCTGTCCTGTAGAACTGTCCATTATTAAACCTCCTGTCCTATAGAACTGTCCATTATTAAACCTCCTGTCCTATAGAACTGTCCATTATTAAACCTCCTGTCCTATAGAACTGTCCATTATTAAACCTCCTGTCCTATAGAACTGTCCATTATTAAACCTCCTGTCCTATAGAACTGTCCATTATTAAACCTCCTGTCCTATAGAACTGTCCATTTTTAAACCTACATTGTGTTTTTTCTTAAGGTTGCAAAATTCCGGTAACTTTTCCCCCCCAAAAAATTCCCTGGTTTTCCAGAAATCCTGGTTAGAAAGATCCCTGGAATTAAGGCTGGGAATTAGCTGGATATCCGGGAATCCTCCAAAACCAGGATTTCTGGAAAACCATTGGAATTTTTGGGGAAAGTTCCCAGGACAAATGTTTTCTTTGCAACCCTACTTAGTAGTCAGCCTGGTTAGCGCTGTAAAAAACCCAACTCTGGCTCCCAAGCTTCAGGAAACGCTGATTCAGAGGGGGTTGGGTTAAACGTGGAAGACACATTTAAAGTTGAATACAATCAGTTGTACAACTGACTAGGTATCCCCCCCCCCAACCATCCCTTTAACCTTTTCTCCATCTGAAAGTCTAACCTCATCGCTGAGGTTCCATACTGCGTCTCCCTGACAACCCTGCTACGACCAGGACAAGTTAGGAAGCGCAGGCCAAATGACAAATCATCCCCATGGGGCAGCTATGGGTAACCACGGCGGGGGGTAACCAACACGACTGTAACCAGAGGTAACGGACGTAACCAAACCCCAACCCGCCGCCGCCGCCGCCACCGTGACTAACTCCAGCTGAACGGCATGGGGTTGCCACGGTAACAGCCGATCCCGAGGTTGAATGATCGCCGATGGAAGCTCCTCTGTCAGATGTCTGAACGAGGACGAGGGGGGGGGGGGGTTTTGGTGCTCCAGCCCAATTCAAAAAAACACACACACACACACACACACACACACACACACACACACACACACACACACACACACACACACACACACACGGTTCCCTCTCTGTCTGTACCGATCCATGGCTGTACTCTGCTGTATATCAGAAGCATATCTGCAGGGACGTTTCTAGCTTTTTGGGGGCCCTCAGCCTGATTTGGTTGGTGGGCCCCCCCCTCCATGGCAAAACATTTAAGTGGCCCCCCCCCCTTCTTGGGTGCGGAGAGAAACATTTGCAGCTTTATAGTTCATATCCTGAAACTCTGCACATTTTGCCACGGGAGCGTAGAGACAATTTTCTCATGGGATGGAGAGAACATTTTTCCAGTTTTAAATCCAATTTCCTGCAATTCGACACATGTTGCCACTACCATGTTAATGATATCTGAGTGAGCATGAGGGGAACCATGGCCGTTACTAGAGGTCAGGGCCCCTGGGCATGTGATATCTGAGTGAGGGGAACCATGGGAGTTACTAGAGGTCAGGGCCCCTGGGCATGTGATATCTGAGTGAGGGGAACCATGGGGGTTACTAGAGGTCAGGGCCCCTGGGCATGTGATATCTGAGTGAGGGGAACCATGGGGGTTACTAGAGGTCAGGGCCCCTGGGCATGTGATATCTGAGTGAGGGGCCCATGGGGGTTCTTAGAGGTCAGGGCCCCTGGGCATGTGATATCTGAGTGAGGGGAACCATGGGGGTTCTTAGAGGTCAGGGCCTTGCGAGCCCATTTAGTAATTCGGTCATGATTACTACAACTTACCTTAGCAATCTATAAATGTTTAGCTGACATGTGGCTAATTGAGTGACTGTCAGTGACTGACGCAACAAGAGAAAAAACCTGCTGATGCACGACCTGCATTTCTAAATGGCACCTTGTTGTATTCTCCTATTCTAACTCTCGGCAGTAAGTTGAGACCCCGACTGACCTCCTAATAAACACAAAAGGTTTTAAGGGCCATAAAGCTGCTGCTGATATCTAGAAACGCCATCTCTGTTCTGTACACTGTATAACACCAGCCAGTCCAGCTTATGCTTATGTCTTATGTCACGGTTGACAACTCCATTGTGTCCTCCTCCCAGAGTGAACACCCTGTCGTTCTCCGCTAACATCAAAGCGGTGACCCGATCCTGCAGGTTCATGCTCTACAACATTTGGCAGAGTACGACCCTGCCTTACACAGGAAGCGGCACAGGTCCTAATCCAGGCACTTGTCATCTCCCGTCTGGATTACTGCAAATCGCTGTTGGCTG
>NW_028159013.1:10000-37500 GCF_964263955.1 Coregonus lavaretus | reverse complement strand
ATGGTGGTTGCTAGGCAGCGTCCTAAATAAGAGAAGCCGTAGCTAAATGATGCCTCATAATGGTGGTTGCTAGGCAGCGTCCTAAATAAGAGAAGCCGTAGCTAAATGATGCCTCATAATGGTGGTTGCTAGGCAGTGTGTAGCTAAATGATGCCTCATAATGGTGGTTGCTAGGCAGCGTCCTAAATAAGAGAAGCCGTAGCTAAATGATGCCTCATAATGGTGGTTGCTAGGCAGCGTCCTAAATAAGAGAAGCCGTAGCTAAATGATGCCTCATAATGGTGGTTGCTAGGCAGTGTGTAGCTAAATGATGCCTCATAATGGTGGTTGCTAGGCAGCGTCCTAAATAAGAGAAGCCGTAGCTAAATGATGCCTCATAATGGTGGTTGCTAGGCAGTGTGTAGCTAAATGATGCCTCATAATGGTGGTTGCTAGGCAGCGTCCTAAATAAGAGAAGTCGTAGCTAAATGATGCCTCATTATGGTGGTTGCTAGGCAGTGTGTAGCTAAATGATGCCTCATTATGGTGGTTGCTAGGCAGCGTCCTAAATAAGAGAAGTCGTAGCTAAATGATGCCTCATTATGGTGGTTGCTAGGCAGCATCCTAAATAAGAGAAGTCGTAGCTAAATGATGCCTCATAATGGTGGTTGCTAGGCAGTGTGTAGCTAAATGATGCCTCATAATGGTGGTTGCTAGGCAGCGTCCTAAATAAGAGAAGGCGTAGCTAAATGATGCCTCATAATGGTGGTTGCTAGGCAGTGTGTAGCTAAATGATGCCTCATAATGGTGGTTGCTAGGCAGTGTGTAGCTAAATGATGCCTCATTATGGTGGTTGCTAGGCAGCGTCCTAAATAAGAGAAGCCGTAGCTAAATGATGCCTCATAATGGTGGTTGCTAGGCAGTGTGTAGCTAAATGATGCCTCATTATGGTGGTTGCTAGGCAGCGTCCTAAATAAGAGAAGCCGTAGCTAAATGATGCCTCATAATGGTGGTTGCTAGGCAGCGTCCTAAATAAGAGAAGCCGTAGCTAAATGATGCCTCATAATGGTGGTTGCTAGGCAGTGTGTAGCTAAATGATGCCTCATAATGGTGGTTGCTAGGCAGCGTCCTAAATAAGAGAAGCCGTAGCTAAATGATGCCTCATAATGGTGGTTGCTAGGCAGCGTCCTAAATAAGAGAAGCCGTAGCTAAATGATGCCTCATAATGGTGGTTGCTAGGCAGTGTGTAGCTAAATGATGCCTCATAATGGTGGTTGCTAGGCAGCGTCCTAAATAAGAGAAGTCGTAGCTAAATGATGCCTCATTATGGTGGTTGCTAGGCAGTGTGTAGCTAAATGATGCCTCATTATGGTGGTTGCTAGGCAGCGTCCTAAATAAGAGAAGTCGTAGCTAAATGATGCCTCATTATGGTGGTTGCTAGGCAGCATCCTAAATAAGAGAAGTCGTAGCTAAATGATGCCTCATAATGGTGGTTGCTAGGCAGTGTGTAGCTAAATGATGCCTCATAATGGTGGTTGCTAGGCAGCGTCCTAAATAAGAGAAGGCGTAGCTAAATGATGCCTCATAATGGTGGTTGCTAGGCAGCGTCCTAAACCGTTGCCATCCTCGTGACAGCTCTAAACGTTGCGAGGCATGTCGCTTCTCCCATCGCTTCACACAGCCCCCCACCACATGAACTGGTTTCGTCACCACAACTGGATGGGATCCATAAAGAATTACTATGGGAATAAATATCACTGAATGATCAAAATTGCAATAACAGGCTAATGAAATTGAAGGCATGTATCAAACAGTCCCTTAATGAAGTTTACTGAAGCAATGGCCACTGTGTGGTCAACGATATGATCATTACAGGTCCGTATTGATTGGGACAGCGCCATCGCACTGCTTTGAGACAAGAATCAATCAATGTCAGACTGATTGTTTTTCACTGATTTTCACTGAGTTTGGATATTGGTTAACATTAGGCTGGGGGAATGTTATCTAAATTGAGGTGAGTGTTTCTGATCATTAGAGTTGGCTCATCTATTAGCAGGACTGATCAGAACATTATGCTATATTATGTTATAGTGGATTATTATGTTATAGTGGATTATTATGTTATAGTGGATTATTATGTTATAGTCTAGTGGATTATTATGTTATAGCCTAGTGGATTATTATGTTATAGTGGATTATTATGTTATAGTGGATTATTATGTTATAGTGGATTATTATGTTATAGTGGATTATTATGTTATAGTCTAGTGGATTATTATGTTATAGTCTAGTGGATTATTATGTTATAGTCTAGTGGATTATTATGTTATAGTGGATTATTATGTTATAGCCTAGTGGATTATTATGTTATAGTCTAGTGGATTATTATATTATAGTCTAGTGGATTATTATGTTATAGTGGATTATTATGTTATAGTGGATTATTATGTTATAGCCTAGTGGATTATTATGTTATAGTCTAGTGGATTATTATGTTATAGTGGATTATTATGTTATAGTCTAGTGGATTATTATGTTATAGTGGATTATTATGTTATAGTGGATTATTATGTTATAGTGGATTATTATGTTATAGTGGATTATTATGTTATAGTGGATTATTATGTTATAGCCTAGTGGATTATTATGTTATAGTGGATTATTATATTATAGTCTAGTGGATTATTATGTTATAGTCTAGTGGATTATTATGTTATAGTGGATTATTATGTTATAGTGGATTATTATGTTATAGCCTAGTGGATTATTATGTTATAGTCTAGTGGATTATTATGTTATAGTGGATTATTATGTTATAGTCTAGTGGATTATTATGTTATAGTGGATTATTATGTTATAGTGGATTATTATGTTATAGTGGATTATTATGTTATAGTGGATTATTATGTTATAGTGGATTATTATGTTATAGCCTAGTGGATTATTATGTTATAGTGGATTATTATATTATAGTCTAGTGGATTATTATGTTATAGTCTAGTGGATTATTATGTTATAGCCTAGTGGATTATTATGTTATAGCCTAGTGGATTATTATGTTATAGTGGATTATTATGTTATAGTGGATTATTATGTTATAGCCTAGTGGATTATTATGTTATAGTGGATTATTATATTATAGTGGATTATTATGTTATAGCCTAGTGGATTATTATGTTATAGTGGATTATTATGTTATAGTGGATTATTATGTTATAGTCTAGTGGATTATTATGTTATAGTGGATTCTTATGTTATAGTCTAGTGGATTATTATGTTATAGCCTAGTGGATTATTATGTTATAGTCTAGTGGATTATTATGTTATAGTGGATTATTATGTTATAGTGGATTATTATGTTATAGCCTAGTGGATTATTATGTTATAGTGGATTATTATGTTATAGCCTAGTGGATTATTATGTTATAGTCTAGTGGATTATTATGTTATAGTCTAGTGGATTATTATGTTATAGCCTAGTGGATTATTATGTTATAGTCTAGTGGATTATTATGTTATAGTGGATTATTATGTTATAGCCTAGTGGATTATTATGTTATAGTGGATTCTTATGTTATAGTGGATTATTATGTTATAGTGGATTATTATGTTATAGTGGATTATTATGTTATAGTGGATTATTATGTTATAGTCTAGTGGATTATTATATTATAGTCTAGTGGATTATTATGTTATAGTGGATTATTATGTTATAGTGGATTATTATGTCATAGTCTAGTGGATTATTATGTTATAGCGTAGTGGATTATTATGTTATAGTCTAGTGGATTATTATGTTATAGTCTAGTGGATTATTATGTTATAGTGGATTATTATGTTATAGTCTAGTGGATTATTATGTAATAGTGGATTATTATGTTATAGCCTAGTGGATTATTATGTTATAGTGGATTATTATGTTATAGCCTAGTGGATTATTATGTTATAGTCTAGTGGATTATTATATTATAGTGGATTATTATGTTATAGCCTAGTGGATTATTATGTTATAGTCTAGTGGATTATTATGTTATAGTGGATTATTATGTTATAGTGGATTATTATGTTATAGCCTAGTGGATTATTATGTTATAGTCTAGTGGATTATTATGTTATAGTCTAGTGGATTATTATGTTATAGTGGATTATTATGTTATAGCCTAGTGGATTATTATGTTATAGTGGATTCTTATGTTATAGTGGATTATTATGTTATAGTGGATTATTATGTTATAGTGGATTATTATGTTATAGTCTAGTGGATTATTATGTTATAGTGGATTATTATGTTATAGCCTAGTGGATTATTATGTTATAGTGGATTATTATGTTATAGCCTAGTGGATTATTATGTTATAGTCTAGTGGATTATTATGTTATAGTGGATTATTATGTTATAGTCTAGTGGATTATTATGTTATAGTCTAGTGGATTATTATGTTATAGCCTAGTGGATTATTATGTTATAGTCTAGTGGATTATTATGTTATAGCCTAGTGGATTATTATGTTATAGTCTAGTGGATTATTATGTTATAGCCTAGTGGATTATTATGTTATAGTGGATTATTATGTTATAGCCTAGTGGATTATTATGTTATAGCCTAGTGGATTATTATGTTATAGTGGATTATTATGTTATAGCCTAGTGGATTATTATGTTATAGTGGATTATTATGTTATAGTCTAGTGGATTATTATGTTATAGCCTAGTGGATTATTATGTTAGAGTGGATTATTATGTTATAGTCTAGTGGATTATTATGTTATAGCCTAGTGGATTATTATGTTATAGTCTAGTGGATTATTATGTTATAGCCTAGTGGATTATTATGTTATAGCCTAGTGGATTATTATGTTATAGCCTAGTGGATTATTATGTTATAGTCTAGTGGATTATTATGTTATAGTCTAGTGGATTATTATGTTATAGCCTAGTGGATTATTATGTTATAGCCTAGTGGATTATTATGTTATAGTCTAGTGGATTATTATGTTATAGTGGATTATTATGTTATAGTCTAGTGGATTATTATGTTATAGTGGATTATTATGTTATAGTCTAGTGGATTATTATGTTATAGCCTAGTGGATTATTATGTTATAGTCTAGTGGATTATTATGTTATAGTGGATTATTATGTTATAGTGGATTATTATGTTATAGTCTAGTGGATTATTATATTATAGTGGATTATTATGTTATAGCCTAGTGGATTATTATGTTATAGTGGATTCTTATGTTATAGTGGATTATTATGTTATAGTGGATTATTATGTTATAGTCTAGTGGATTATTATGTTATAGTGGATTATTATGTTATAGCCTAGTGGATTATTATGTTATAGTGGATTCTTATGTTATAGTGGATTATTATGTTATAGTGGATTATTATGTTATAGTGGATTATTATGTTATAGTCTAGTGGATTATTATGTTATAGTGGATTATTATGTTCTAGCCTAGTGGATTATTATGTTATAGTGGATTATTATGTTATAGTGGATTATTATGTTATAGTGGATTATTATGTTATAGTCTAGTGGATTATTATGTTATAGTGGATTATTATGTTATAGCCTAGTGGATTATTATGTTATAGTGGATTCTTATGTTATAGTGGATTATTATGTTATAGTGGATTATTATGTTATAGTGGATTATTATGTTATAGTGGATTATTATGTTATAGTCTAGTGGATTATTATATTATAGTCTAGTGGATTATTATGTTATAGCCTAGTGGATTATTATGTTATAGTCTAGTGGATTATTATGTTATTGTGGATTATTATGTTATAGTCTAGTGGATTATTATGTTATAGTGGATTATTATGTTATAGTGGATTATTATGTTATAGTGGATTATTATGTTATAGTCTAGTGGATTATTATGTTATAGTCTAGTGGATTATTATGTTATAGCCTAGTGGATTATTATGTTATAGTCTAGTGGATTATTATGTTATAGCCTAGTGGATTATTATGTTATGGTGGATTCTTATGTTATAGTCTAGTGGATTATTATGTTATAGCCTAGTGGATTATTATGTTATAGTCTAGTGGATTATTATGTTATAGTGGATTATTATGTTATAGTCTAGTGGATTATTATGTTATAGTGGATTATTATGTTATAGTCTAGTGGATTATTATGTTATAGCCTAGTGGATTATTATGTTATAGTCTAGTGGATTATTATGTTATAGTGGATTATTATGTTATAGTGGATTATTATGTTATAGTCTAGTGGATTATTATGTTATAGGGGATTATTATGTTATAGCCTAGTGGATTATTATGTTATAGTGGATTATTATGTTATAGCCTAGTGGATTATTATGTTATAGTCTAGTGGATTATTATGTTATAGTCTAGTGGATTATTATGTTATAGCCTAGTGGATTATTATGTTATAGTCTAGTGGATTATTATGTTATAGTGGATTATTATGTTATAGCCTAGTGGATTATTATGTTATAGTGGATTCTTATGTTATAGTCTAGTGGATTATTATGTTATAGCCTAGTGGATTATTATGTTATAGTCTAGTGGATTATTATGTTATAGTGGATTATTATGTTATAGTCTAGTGGATTATTATGTTATAGTGGATTATTATGTTATAGTGGATTATTATGTTATAGTGGATTATTATGTTATAGCCTAGTGGATTATTATGTTATAGTGGATTATTATATTATAGTCTAGTGGATTATTATGTTATAGTCTAGTGGATTATTATGTTATAGCCTAGTGGATTATTATATTATAGTCTAATGGATTATTATGTTATAGTGGATTATTATGTTATAGACTAGTGGATTATTATGTTATAGTGGATTATTATGTTATAGCCTAGTGGATTATTATGTTATAGTGGATTATTATGTTATAGTGGATTATTATGTTATAGCCTAGTGGATTATTATGTTATAGCCTAGTGGATTATTATGTTATAGTGGATTATTATGTTATAGCCTAGTGGATTATTATGTTATAGTGGATTATTATGTTATAGCCTAGTAGATTATTATGTTATAGCCTAGTGGATTATTATGTTATAGTCTAGTGGATTATTATGTTATAGTGGATTATTATGTTATAGTCTAGTGGATTATTATGTTATAGTCTAGTGGATTATTATATTATAGTGGATTATTATGTTATAGCCTAGTGGATTATTATGTTATAGTCTAGTGGATTATTATGTTATAGTCTAGTGGATTATTATGTTATAGCCTTGTGGATTATTATGTTATAGTGGATTATTATGTTATAGCCTAGTGGATTATTATGTTATAGTCTAGTGGATTATTATGTTATAGTCTAGTGGATTATTATGTTATAGTCTAGTGGATTATTATGTTATAGCCTAGTGGATTATTATGTTATAGCCTAGTGGATTATTATGTTATAGCCTAGTGGATTATTATGTTATAGTATAGTGGATTATTATGTTATAGTCTAGTGGATTATTATGTTATAGTGGATTATTATGTTATAGTCTAGTGGATTATTATGTTATAGTCTAGAGGATTATTATGTTATAGTCTAGTGGATTATTATGTTATAGTCTAGTGGATTATTATGTTATAGCCTAGTGGATTATTATGTTATAGTGGATTATTATGTTATAGTGGATTATTATGTTATAGCCTAGTGGATTATTATGTTATAGCCTAGTGGATTATTATGTTATAGTGGATTATTATGTTATAGTGGATTATTATGTTATAGTGGATTATTATGTTATAGTGGATTATTATGTTATAGTGGATTATTATGTTATAGTGGATTATTATGTTATAGCCTAGTGGATTATTATGTTATAGTGGATTATTATGTTATAGTGGATTATTATGTTATAGCCTAGTGGATTATTATGTTATAGTGGATTATTATGTTATAGCCTAGTGGATTATTATGTTATAGTGGATTATTATGTTATAGCCTAGTAGATTATTATGTTATAGCCTAGTGGATTATTATGTTATAGTGGATTATTATGTTATAGCCTAGTGGATTATTATGTTATAGCCTAGTGGATTATTATGTTATAGTGGATTATTATGTTATAGCCTAGTAGATTATTATGTTATAGTCTAGTGGATTATTATGTTATAGTCTAGTGGATTATTATGTTATAGTGGATTATTATGTTATAGTCTAGTGGATTATTATGTTATAGTCTAGTGGATTATTATATTATAGTGGATTATTATGTTATAGCCTAGTGGATTATTATGTTATAGTCTAGTGGATTATTATGTTATAGTCTAGTGGATTATTATGGTATATCCTTGTGGATTATTATGTTATAGTGGATTATTATGTTATAGCCTAGTGGATTATTATGTTATAGTCTAGTGGATTATTATGTTATAGTCTAGTGGATTATTATGTTATAGTCTAGTGGATTATTATGTTATAGTCTAGTGGATTATTATGTTATAGTCTAGTGGATTATTATGTTATAGCCTAGTGGATTATTATGTTATAGCCTGGTAGATTATTATGTTATAGCCTAGTAGATTATTATGTTATAGCCTAGTGGATTATTATGTTATAGTCTAGTTGATTATTATGTTATAGTGGATTATTATGTCATAGTCTAGTGGATTATTATGTTATAGTGGATTATTATGTTATAGTGGATTATTATGTTATAGCCTAGTGGATTATTATGTTATAGTGGATTATTATGTTATAGCCTAGTGGATTATTATGTTATAGCCTAGTGGATTATTATGTTATAGTGGATTATTATGTTATAGTCTAGTGGATTATTATGTTATAGTGGATTATTATGTTATAGTGGATTATTATGTTATAGTGGATTATTATGTTATAGCCTAGTGGATTATTATGTTATAGTGGATTATTATGTTATAGTCTAGTGGATTATTATGTTATAGTCTAGTGGATTATTATGTTATAGTCTAGTGGATTATTATGTTATAGCCTAGTGGATTATTATGTTATAGCCTAGTGGATTATTATGTTATAGCCTAGTGGATTATTATGTTATAGTGGATTATTATGTTATAGTGGATTATTATGTTATAGCCTAGTGGATTATTATGTTATAGTCTAGTGGATTATTATGTTATAGTCTAGTGGATTATTATGTTATAGCCTAGTGGATTATTATGTTATAGCCTGGTAGATTATTATGTTATAGCCTAGTGGATTATTATGTTATAGTCTAGTGGATTATTATGTTATAGTGGATTATTATGTTATAGCCTAGTGGATTATTATGTTATAGCCTGGTAGATTATTATGTTATAGTCTAGTGGATTATTATGTTATAGTGGATTATTATGTTATAGCCTAGTGGATTATTATGTTATAGCCTGGTAGATTATTATGTTATAGCCTGGTAGATTATTATGTTATAGCCTAGTGGATTATTATGTTATAGCCTAGTGGATTATTATATTATAGTGGATTATTATGTTATAGTGGATTATTATGTTATAGCCTAGTGGATTATTATGTTATAGCCTAGTGGATTATTATGTTATAGTATAGTGGATTATTATGTTATAGTCTAGTGGATTATTATGTTATAGTGGATTATTATGTTATAGTCTAGTGCACACGTGTCAAACTCATTCCACGGAGGGCCGAGTGTCTGCGGGTTTTCGCTCCTCCCTTGTATTTGATTGATTAATTAAGGTCAGTAATTAGTAAAGAACTCCCCTCACCTGATTGTCTAGGTCTTAATTGAAAGGAAAAACCAAAAACCTGCAGACACTAGGCCCTCCATGGAATGAGTTTGACACCCCTGGTCTAGTGGATTATTATGTTATAGTCTAGAGGATTATTATGTTATAGTCTAGTGGATTATTATGTTATAGTCTAGTGGATTATTATGTTATAGCCTATTGGATTATTATGTTATAGTGGATTATTATGTTATAGCCTAGTGGATTATTATGTTATAGCCTAGTGGATTATTATGTTATAGTGGATTATTATGTTATAGTCTAGTGGATTATTATGTTATAGTGGATTATTATGTTATAGCCTAGTGGATTATTATGTTATAGTATAGTGGATTATTATGTTATAGTCTAGTGGATTATTATCTTATAGTCTAGTGGATTATTATGTTATAGTCTAGTGGATTATTATGTTATAGTGGATTATTATGTTATAGTCTAGTGGATTATTATGTTATAGTCTAGTGGATTCTTATGTTATAGTGGATTCTTATGTTATAGTGGATTATTATGTTATAGTCTAGTGGATTATTATGTTATAGTGGATTATTATGTTATAGTCTAGTGGATTATTATGTTATAGCCTAGTGGATTATTATGTTATAGTGGTTTATTATGTTATAGTGGATTATTATGTTATAGCCTAGTGGATTATTATGTTATAACCTAGTGGATTATTATGTTATAGTCTAGTGGATTATTATGTTATAGCCTAGTGGATTATTATGTTATAGTCTAGTGGATTATTATGTTATAGTCTAGTGGATTATTATGTTATAGTCTAGTGGATTATTATGTTATAGTCTAGTGGATTATTATGTTATAGCCTAGTGGATTATTATGTTATAGTGGATTATTATGTTATAGTGGATTATTATGTTATAGTGGATTATTATGTTATAGTGGATTATTATGTTATAGCCTAGTGGATTATTATGTTATAGCCTAGTGGTTTATTATGTTATAGTGGATTATTATGTTATAGCCTAGTGGATTATTATGTTATAACCTAGTGGATTATTATGTTATAGTCTAGTGGATTATTATGTTATAGCCTAGTGGATTATTATGTTATAGTCTAGTGGATTATTATGTTATAGTCTAGTGGATTATTATGTTATAGTCTAGTGGATTATTATGTTATAGTCTAGTGGATTATTATGTTATAGCCTAGTGGATTATTATGTTATAGTGGATTATTATGTTATAGTGGATTATTATGTTATAGTGGATTATTATGTTATAGTGGATTATTATGTTATAGCCTAGTGGATTATTATGTTATAGTCTAGTGGATTATTATGTTATAGTGGATTATTATGTTATAGCCTAGTGGATTATTATGTTATAGTGGATTATTATGTTATAGCCTAGTGGATTATTATGTTATAGTGGATTATTATGTTATAGTGGATTATTATGTTATAGCCTAGTGTATTATTATGTTAAAGCCTAGTGGATTATTATGTTATAGTGGATTATTATGTTATAGTGGATTATTATGTTATAGTCTAGTGGATTATTATGTTATAGTCTAGTGGATTATTATGTTATAGCCTAGTGGATTATTATGTTATAGTGGATTATTATGTTATAGTCTAGTGGATTATTATGTTATAGCCTAGTGGATTATTATGTTATAGTCTAGTGGATTATTATGTTATAGTCTAGTGGATTATTATGTTATAGCCTAGTGGATTATTATGTTATAGTGGATTATTATGTTATAGTGGATTATTATGTTATAGTCTAGTGGATTATTATGTTATAGTCTAGTGGATTATTATGTTATAGCCTAGTGGATTATTATGTTATAGTGGATTATTATGTTATAGTCTAGTGGATTATTATGTTATAGTCTAGTGGATTATTATGTTATAGTCTAGTGGATTATTATGTTATAGTGGATTATTATATTATAGTCTAGTGGATTATTATGTTATAGTCTAGTGGATTATTATGTTATAGTGGATTATTATGTTATAGTGGATTATTATGTTATAGCCTAGTGGATTATTATATTATAGTGGATTATTATGTTATAGTGGATTATTATGTTATAGTCTAGTGGATTATTATGTTATAGTGGATTATTATGTCATAGTCTAGTGGATTATTATGTTATAGTGGATTATTATATTATAGTCTAGTGGATTATTATGTTATAGTGGATTATTATGTTATAGTGGATTATTATGTTATAGCCTAGTGGATTATTATATTATAGTGGATTATTATGTTATAGTGGATTATTATGTTATAGTCTAGTGGATTATTATGTTATAGTCTAGTGGATTATTATGTTATAGTGGATTATTATGTTATAGCCTAGTGGATTATTATGTTATAGTCTAGTGGATTATTATGTTATAGCCTAGTTTTTAGGACCACTATTGTTTTCACTATATATTTTACCTCTTGGGGATGTTATTCGAAAACATAATGTTAACTTTCACTGCTATGCGGATGACACACAGCTGTACATTTCAATGAAACATGGTGAAGCCCCAAAATTGCCCTCGCTAGAAGCCTGTGTTTCAGACATAAGGAAGTGGATGGCTGAAAACTTTTTACTTTTAAACTCGGACAAAACACAGATGCTTGTTCTAGGTCCCAAGAAACAAAGAGATCTTCTGTTAAATCTGACAATTCATCTTGATGGTTGTAAAGTCGTCTCAAATAAAACTGTGAAGGACCTCGGCGTTACTCTTGACCCTGATCTCTCTTTTGACGAACATATCAAGACTGTTTCAAGGACAGCTTTTTTCCATCTACGTAACATTGCAAAAATCAGAAATTTTCTGTCCAAAAATGATGCAGAAAAATTAATCCATGCATTTGTTACTTCTAGGTTAGACTACTGCAATGCTCTATTTTCCGGCTACCCGGATAAAGCACTAAATAAACTTCAGTTAGTGCTAAATACGGCTGCTAGAATCCTGACTAGAACCAAGAAATTTGATCATATTACTCCAGTGCTAGCTTCCCTACACTGGCTTCCTGTTAAGGCAAGGGCTGATTTCAAGGTTTTACTGTTAACCTATAAAGCGTTACATGGGCTTGCTCCTACCTATCTTTCCGAGTTGGTCCTGCCGTACATACCAATACGTACGCTACGGTCACAAGACGCAGGCCTCCTAATTGTCCCTAGAATTTCTAAGCAAACAGCGGGAGGCAGGGCTTTCTCCTATAGATCTCCATTTTTATGGAACAGTCTGCCTACCCATGTGAGAGACGCAGACTCGGTCTCAACCTTTAAGTCTTTACTGAAGACTTATCTCTTCAGTAGGTCATATGATTGAGTGTAGTCTGGCCCAGGAGTGTGAAGGTGAACGGAAAGGCTGGAGCAACGAACAGCCCTTGCTGTCTCTGCCAGGCCGGTTCCCCTCTCCACTGGGGTTCTCTGCCTCTAACCCTGTTGCAGGGGCTGAGTCACTGGCTTGCTGGTGCTCTTTCATGCCGTCCCTGGGAGGGGTGCGTCACTTGAGTGGGTTGAGTTACTGACGTGATCTTCCTGTCTGGGTTGGCGCCCCCCCCCTTGGTTTGTGCTGTGGTGGAGACCTCTGTGGGCTATACTCGGCCTTGTCTCAGGATTGTAAGTTGGTGGTTGGGGATATCCCTCTAGTGGTGCGGGGGCTGTGCTTTGGCGGAGTGGGTGGGGTTATATCCTTCCTGTTTGGCCCTGTCCGGGGGTTTCTTCGGATGGGGCCACAGTGTCTCCGGACCGCTCCTGTCTCAGCCTCCAGTATTTATGCTGCAGTAGTTTATGTGTCGGGGGGCTGGGGTTAGTTGGTTATACCTGGAGTACTTCTCTTGTCTTATCCAGTGTCCTGTGTGAATTTAAGTATGCTCTCTCTAATTCTCTCGTTCTCTCTTTCTCTCTGAGAACCTGAGCCCTAGGACCATACGTCAGGACTACCGGGCATGATGACACCTTGCTGTCCCCAGTCCGCCTGGCCTTGCTGCTATTCCAGTTTCAACTGTTCTGCCTGCGGCTACGAAACCCCTACCTGTCCCAGACCTGCTGTTCTCAACTCTTAATGATCGGCTATGAAAAGCCAACTGAGAGACCTGAGCCCTAGGACCATACGTCGGGACTACCGGCCGTGGTGACTCCTTGCTGTCCCCAGTCCGCCTGGCCTTGCTGCTATTCCAGTTTCAACTGTTCTGCCTGCGGTTATGGAACCCCTACCTGTCCCAGACCTGCTGTTTTCAACTCTTAATGATCGGCTATGAAAAGCCAACTGAGATTTATTCCTGATTATTATTTGACCATGCTTGTCACTTATGAACATTTTTGAACATCTTGGCATGGTTCTGTTATAATCTCCACCCGGCACAGCCAGAAGAGGACTGGCCACCCCTCATAGCCTGGTTCCTCTCTAGGTTTCTTCCTAGGTTTTGGCCTTTCTAGGGAGTTTTTCCTAGCCACCGTGCTTCTACACCTGCATTACTAGCTGTTTGGGGTTTTAGGCTGGGTTTCTGTACAGCACTTCGAGATATTAGCTGATGTAAGAAGGGCTATATAAAATAAAATTGATTGATTGATTGATTGATAGTGGATTATTATGTTATAGCCTAGTGGATTATTATATTATAGTGGATTATTATGTTATAGTGGATTTTTATGTTATAGTCTAGGGGATTATTATGTTATAGTCTAGTGGATTATTATGTTATAGTGGATTATTATGTTATAGTCTAGTGGATTATTATGTTATAGTCTAGTGGATTATTATGTTATAGTCTAGTGGATTATTATGTTATAGCCTAGTGGATTATTATGTTATAGTGGATTATTATGTTATAGTCTAGTGGATTATTATGTTATAGTGGATTATTATGTTATAGTCTAGTGGATTATTATGTTATAGTGGATTATTATGTTATAGTCTAGTGGATTATTATGTTATAGCCTGGTAGATTATTATGTTATAGTCTAGTGGATTATTATGTTATAGTCTAGTGGATTATTATGTTATAGTGGATTATTATGTTATAGTCTAGTGGATTATTATGTTATAGCCTAGTGGATTATTATGTTATAGCCTAGTGGATTATTATGTTATAGTGGATTATTATGTTATAGTGGATTATTATGTTATAGTCTAGTGGATTATTATGTTATAGCCTAGTGGATTATTATGTTATAGTGGATTATTATGTTATAGCCTAGTGGATTATTATGTTATAGCCTAGTGGATTATTATGTTATAGTGGATTATTATGTTATAGTGGATTATTATGTTATAGTCTAGTGGATTATTATGTTATAGCCTAGTGGATTATTATGTTATAGTGGATTATTATGTTATAGTGGATTATTATGTTATAGTCTAGTGGATTATTATGTTATAGCCTAGTGGATTATTATGTTATAGTGGATTATTATGTTATAGCCTAGTGGATTATTATGTTATAGCCTAGTGGATTATTATGTTATAGTGGATTATTATGTTATAGTGAATTATTATGTTATAGTCTAGTGGATTATTATGTTATAGCCTAGTGGATTATTATGTTATAGCCTAGTGGATTATTATGTTATAGTGGATTATTATGTTATAGTGAATTATTATGTTATAGCCTAGTGGATTATTATGTTATAGTCTAGTGGATTATTATGTTATAGCCTAGTGGATTATTATATTATAGTGGATTATTATGTTATAGTGGATTTTTATGTTATAGTCTAGGGGATTATTATGTTATAGTCTAGTGGATTATTATGTTATAGTGGATTATTATGTTATAGTCTAGTGGATTATTATGTTATAGTCTAGTGGATTATTATGTTATAGTCTAGTGGATTATTATGTTATAGCCTAGTGGATTATTATGTTATAGTGGATTATTATGTTATAGTCTAGTGGATTATTATGTTATAGTGGATTATTATGTTATAGTCTAGTGGATTATTATGTTATAGTGGATTATTATGTTATAGTCTAGTGGATTATTATGTTATAGCCTGGTAGATTATTATGTTATAGCCTAGTGGATTATTATGTTATAGCCTAGTGGATTATTATGTTATAGCCTAGTGGATTATTATGTTATAGTGGATTATTATGTTATAGTGGATTATTATGTTATAGTCTAGTGGATTATTATGTTATAGCCTAGTGGATTATTATGTTATAGTGGATTATTATGTTATAGCCTAGTGGATTATTATGTTATAGCCTAGTGGATTATTATGTTATAGTGGATTATTATGTTATAGTGAATTATTATGTTATAGTCTAGTGGATTATTATGTTATAGCCTAGTGGATTATTATGTTATAGCCTAGTGGATTATTATGTTATAGTGGATTATTATGTTATAGTGAATTATTATGTTATAGCCTAGTGGATTATTATGTTATAGTCTAGTGGATTATTATGTTATAGCCTAGTGGATTATTATGTTATAGTGGATTATTATGTTATAGTGGATTATTATGTTATAGTGGATTATTATGTTATAGCCTAGTGGATTATTATGTTATAGTCTAGTGGATTATTATGTTATAGTGGATTATTATGTTATAGTCTAGTGGATTATTATGTTATAGTCTAGTGGATTATTATGTTATAGTATAGTGGATTATTATGTTATAGTGGATTATTATGTTATAGTCTAGTGGATTATTATGTTATAGTGGATTATTATGTTATAGTCTAGTGGATTATTATGTTATAGTGGATTATTATGTCATAGTCTAGTGGATTATTATGTTATAGTGGATTATTATGTTATAGTCTAGTGGATTATTATGTTATAGTGGATTATTATGTCATAGTCTAGTGGATTATTATGTTATAGTGGATTATTATATTATAGTCTAGTGGATTATTATGTTATAGTGGATTATTATGTTATAGTGGATTATTATGTTATAGCCTAGTGGATTATTATATTATAGTGGATTATTATGTTATAGTCTAGTGGATTATTATGTTATAGTCTAGTGGATTATTATGTTATAGCCTAGTGGATTATTATATTATAGTGGATTATTATGTTATAGTCTAGTGGATTATTAAGTTATAGTGGATTATTATGTCATAGTCTAGTGGATTATTATGTTATTGTGGATTATTATATTATAGTCTAGTGGATTATTATGATATAGTGGATTATTATGTTATAGCCTAGTGGATTATTATATTATAGTGGATTATTATGTTATAGTCTAGTGGATTATTATGTTATAGTCTAGTGGATTATTATGTTATAGCCTAGTGGATTATTATATTATTGTGGATTATTATGTTATAGTGGATTATTATGTTATAGCCTAGTGGATTATTATGTTATAGTCTAGAGGATTATTATGTTATAGTGGATTATTATGTTATAGCCTAGTGGATTATTATGTTATAGTGGATTATTATGTTATAGCCTAGTGGATTATTATGTTATAGTCTAGAGGATTATTATGTTATAGTGGATTATTATGTTATAGTCTAGTGGATTATTATGTTATAGCCTAGTGGATTATTATGTTATAGCCTAGTGGATTATTATGTTATAGCCTAGTGGATTATTATGTTATAGCCTAGTGGATTATTATGTTATAGCCTAGTGGATTATTATGTTATAGCCTAGTAGATTATTATGTTATAGCCTAGTAGATTATTATGTTATAGCCTAGTGGATTATTATGTTATAGCCTAGTGGATTATTATGTTATAGCCTAGTGGATTATTATGTTATAGTGGATTATTATGTTATAGTGGATTATTATGTTATAGCCTAGTGGATTATTATGTTATAGCCTAGTAGATTATTATGTTATAGCCTAGTAGATTATTATGTTATAGTGGATTATTATGTTATAGCCTAGTGGATTATTATGTTATAGCCTAGTGGATTATTATGTTATAGTGGATTATTATGTTATAGCCTAGTGGATTATTATGTTATAGTGGATTATTATGTTATAGCCTAGTGGATTATTATGTTATAGCCTAGTGGATTATTATGTTATAGTGGATTATTATGTTATAGTCTAGTGGATTATTATGTTATAGTCTAGTGGATTATTATGTTATAGTATAGTGGATTATTATGTTATAGTGGATTATTATGTTATAGTCTAGTGGATTATTATGTTATAGCCTAGTGGATTATTATGTTATAGTGGATTATTATGTTATAGTGGATTATTATGTTATAGTGGATTATTATGTTATAGCCTAGTGGATTATTATGTTATAGTCTAGTGGATTATTATGTTATAGTGGATTATTATGTTATAGTCTAGTGGATTATTATGTTATAGTCTAGTGGATTATTATGTTATAGTATAGTGGATTATTATGTTATAGTGGATTATTATGTTATAGTCTAGTGGATTATTATGTTATAGTGGATTATTATGTTATAGTCTAGTGGATTATTATGTTATAGTGGATTATTATGTCATAGTCTAGTGGATTATTATGTTATAGTGGATTATTATGTTATAGTCTAGTGGATTATTATGTTATAGTGGATTATTATGTCATAGTCTAGTGGATTATTATGTTATAGTGGATTATTATATTATAGTCTAGTGGATTATTATGTTATAGTGGATTATTATGTTATAGTGGATTATTATGTTATAGCCTAGTGGATTATTATATTATAGTGGATTATTATGTTATAGTCTAGTGGATTATTATGTTATAGTCTAGTGGATTATTATGTTATAGCCTAGTGGATTATTATATTATAGTGGATTATTATGTTATAGTCTAGTGGATTATTAAGTTATAGTGGATTATTATGTCATAGTCTAGTGGATTATTATGTTATTGTGGATTATTATATTATAGTCTAGTGGATTATTATGATATAGTGGATTATTATGTTATAGCCTAGTGGATTATTATATTATAGTGGATTATTATGTTATAGTCTAGTGGATTATTATGTTATAGTCTAGTGGATTATTATGTTATAGCCTAGTGGATTATTATATTATTGTGGATTATTATGTTATAGTGGATTATTATGTTATAGCCTAGTGGATTATTATGTTATAGTCTAGAGGATTATTATGTTATAGTGGATTATTATGTTATAGCCTAGTGGATTATTATGTTATAGTGGATTATTATGTTATAGCCTAGTGGATTATTATGTTATAGTCTAGAGGATTATTATGTTATAGTGGATTATTATGTTATAGTCTAGTGGATTATTATGTTATAGCCTAGTGGATTATTATGTTATAGCCTAGTGGATTATTATGTTATAGCCTAGTGGATTATTATGTTATAGCCTAGTGGATTATTATGTTATAGCCTAGTGGATTATTATGTTATAGCCTAGTAGATTATTATGTTATAGCCTAGTAGATTATTATGTTATAGCCTAGTGGATTATTATGTTATAGCCTAGTGGATTATTATGTTATAGCCTAGTGGATTATTATGTTATAGTGGATTATTATGTTATAGTGGATTATTATGTTATAGCCTAGTGGATTATTATGTTATAGCCTAGTAGATTATTATGTTATAGCCTAGTAGATTATTATGTTATAGTGGATTATTATGTTATAGCCTAGTGGATTATTATGTTATAGCCTAGTGGATTATTATGTTATAGTGGATTATTATGTTATAGCCTAGTGGATTATTATGTTATAGTGGATTATTATGTTATAGCCTAGTGGATTATTATGTTATAGCCTAGTGGATTATTATGTTATAGCCTAGTGGATTATTATGTTATAGCCTAGTAGATTATTATGTTATAGCCTAGTAGATTATTATGTTATAGTGGATTATTATGTTATAGCCTAGTGGATTATTATGTTATAGCCTAGTGGATTATTATGTTATAGTCTAGTGGATTATTATGTTATAGTGGATTATTATGTTATAGCCTAGTGGATTATTATGTTATAGTGGATTATTATGTTATAGCCTAGTGGATTATTATGTTATAGCCTAGTGGATTATTATGTTATAGCCTAGTGGATTATTATGTTATAGCCTAGTGGATTATTATGTTATAGCCTAGTAGATTATTATGTTATAGCCTAGTAGATTATTATGTTATAGTGGATTATTATGTTATAGCCTAGTGGATTATTATGTTATAGCCTAGTGGATTATTATGTTCTAGCCTAGTGGATTATTATGTTATAGCCTAGTGGATTATTATGTTATAGCCTAGTGGATTATTATGTTATAGCCTAGTGGATTATTATGTTATAGCCTAGTAGATTATTATGTTATAGCCTAGTAGATTATTATGTTATAGTGGATTATTATGTTATAGTCTAGTGGATTATTATGTTATAGTGGATTATTATATTATAGTGGATTATTATGTTATAGCCTAGTGGATTATTATATTATAGTGGATTATTATGTTATAGTCTAGTGGATTATTATGTTATAGCCTAGTGGATTATTATGTTATAGCCTAGTGGATTATTATGTTATAGCCTAGTGGATTATTATGTTATAGTGGATTATTATGTTATAGCCTAGTGGATTATTATGTTATAGCCTAGTGGATTATTATGTTATAGCCTGGTAGATTATTATGTTATAGTGGATTATTATGTTATAGCCTAGTGGATTATTATGTTATAGTGGATTATTATGTTATAGTCTAGTAGATTATTATGTTATAGCCTAGTAGATTATTATGTTATAGTCTAGTGGATTATTATGTTATAGTGGATTATTATGTTATAGTGGATTATTATGTTATAGCCTAGTGGATTATTATGTTATAGCCTAGTGGATTATTATGTTATAGTGGATTATTATGTTATAGCCTAGTGGATTATTATGTCATAGTCTAGTGGATTATTATGTTATAGCCTAGTGGATTATTATGTTATAGCCTAGTGGATTATTATGTTATAGCCTAGTGGATTATTATGTTATAGTGGATTATTATGTTATAGCCTAGTGGATTATTATGTTATAGCCTAGTGGATTATTATGTTATAGCCTAGTGGATTATTATGTTATAGTGGATTATTATGTTATAGCCTAGTGGATTATTATGTTATAGCCTAGTGGATTATTATGTTATAGCCTAGTGGATTATTATGTTATAGTCTAGTAGATTATTATGTTATAGTGGATTATTATGTTATAGTGGATTATTATGTTATAGCCTAGTGGATTATTATGTTATAGTGGATTATTATGTTATAGTGGATTATTATGTTATAGTGGATTATTATGTTATAGTGGATTATTATGTTATAGTGGATTATTATGTTATAGCCTAGTGGATTATTATGTTATAGTGGATTATTAGGTTATAGTGGATTATTATGTTATAGTCCAGTAGATTATTATGTTATAGTGGATTATTATGTTATAGTGGATTATTATGTTATAGCCTAGTGGATTATTATGTTATAGCCTAGTGGATTATTATGTTATAGCCTAGTGGATTATTATGTTATAGTCTAGTAGATTATTATGTTATAGCCTAGTAGATTATTATGTTATAGTCTAGTGGATTATTATGTTATAGTGGATTATTATGTCATAGTCTAGTGGATTATTATGTTATAGTCTAGTGGATTATTATGTTATAGTCTAGTGGATTATTATGTTATAGCCTAGTGGATTATTATGTTATAGTCTAGTGGATTATTATGTTATAGTCTAGTGGATTATTATGTTATAGTGGATTATTATGTTATAGTGGATTATTATGTTATAGTGGATTATTATGTTATAGTCTAGTGGATTATTATGTTATAGTGGATTATTATGTTATAGTCTAGTGGATTATTATGTTATAGTGGATTATTATGTCATAGTCTAGTGGATTATTATGTTATAGTGGATTATTATGTTATAGTCTAGTGGATTATTATGTTATAGTGGATTATTATGTCATAGTCTATTGGATTATTATGTTATAGTGGATTAATATATTATAGTCTAGTGGATTATTATGTTATAGTGGATTATTATGTTATAGTGGATTATTATGTTATAGCCTAGTGGATTATTATATTATAGTGGATTATTATGTTATAGTCTAGTGGATTATTATGTTATAGCCTAGTGGATTATTATATTATAGTGGATTATTATGTTATAGTCTAGTGGATTATTATGTTATAGCCTGGTAGATTATTATGTTATAGTGGATTATTATGTCATAGTCTAGTGGATTATTATGTTATAGTGGATTATTATATTATAGTCTAGTGGATTATTATGTTATAGTGGATTATTATGTTATAGTGGATTATTATATTATAGTCTAGTGGATTATTATGTTATAGTGGATTATTATGTTATAGTCTAGTGGATTATTATGTTATAGCCTGGTAGATTATTATGTTATAGTGGATTATTATGTTATAGTCTAGTGGATTATTATGTTATAGTGGATTATTATGTCATAGTCTAGTGGATTATTATGTTATAGTGGATTATTATATTATAGTCTAGTGGATTATTATGTTATAGTGGATTATTATGTTATAGTGGATTATTATATTATAGTCTAGTGGATTATTATGTTATAGTGGATTATTATGTTATAGTCTAGTGGATTATTATGTTATAGCCTGGTAGATTATTATGTTATAGTGGATTATTATGTTATAGTCTAGTGGATTATTATGTTATAGTGGATTATTATGTCATAGTCTAGTGGATTATTATGTTATAGTGGATTATTATATTATAGTCTAGTGGATTATTATGTTATAGTGGATTATTATGTTATAGTGGATTATTATGTTATAGTGGATTATTATGTTATAGCCTAGTGGATTATTATATTATAGTGGATTATTATGTTATAGTCTAGTGGATTATTATGTTATAGCCTAGTGGATTATTATGTTATAGTGGATTATTATGTCATAGTCTAGTGGATTATTATGTTATAGTGGATTATTATATTATAGTCTAGTGGATTATTATGTTATAGTGGATTATTATGTTATAGTGGATTATTGTGTTATAGCCTAGTGGATTATTATGTTATAGCCTAGTGGATTATTATATTATAGTGGATTATTATGTTATAGTCTAGTGGATTATTATGTCATAGTCTAGTGGATTATTATGTTATAGTGGATTATTATATTATAGTCTAGTGGATTATTATGTTATAGTGGATTATTATGTTATAGTGGATTATTGTGTTATAGCCTAGTGGATTATTATATTATAGTGGATTATTATGTTATAGTGGATTATTATGTCATAGTCTAGTGGATTATTATGTTATAGTCTAGTGGATTATTATGTTATAGTCTAGTGGATTATTATGTTATAGCCTAGTGGATTATTTTGTTATAGTCTAGTGGATTATTATGTTATAGTCTAGTGGATTATTATGTTATAGTGGATTATTATGTTATAGTGGATTATTATGTTATAGTCTAGTGGATTATTATGTTATAGTGGATTATTATATTATAGTCTAGTGGATTATTATGTTATAGTGGATTATTATGTTATAGTGGATTATTATGTCATAGTCTAGTGGATTATTATTTTATAGTGGATTATTATATTATAGTCTAGTGGATTATTATGTTATAGTGGATTATTATGTTATAGTGGATTATTATGTTATAGCCTAGTGGATTATTATGTTATAGTGGATTATTATGTTATAGCCTAGTGGATTATTATGTTATAGTGGATTATTATGTTATAGCCTAGTGGATTATTATGTTATAGTGGATTATTATGTTATAGTGGATTATTATGTTATAGTGGATTATTATGTTATAGTGGATTATTATGTTATAGTCTAGTGGATTATTATGTTATAGTGGATTATTATGTCATAGTGGATTATTATGTTATAGTGGATTATTATGTTATAGTGGATTATTATGTTATAGTGGATTATTATGTTATAGTCTAGTGGATTATTATGTTATAGTGGATTATTATGTTATAGTGGATTATTATGTTATAGTGGATTATTATGTTATAGTGGATTATTATGTTATAGTCTAGTGGATTATTATGTTATAGTGGATTATTATGTCATAGTGGATTATTATGTTATAGTGGATTATTATGTTATAGTGGATTATTATGTTATAGTCTAGTGGATTATTATGTTATAGTCTAATGGATTATTATGTTATAGTGGATTATTATGTTATAGTGGATTATTATGTTATAGTGGATTATTATGTTATAGTCTAGTGGATTATTATGTTATAGTGGATTATTATGTTATAGTGGATTATTATGTTATAGTGGATTATTATGTTATAGTCTAGTAGATTATTATGTTATAGTGGATTATTATGTTATAGTGGATTATTATGTTATAGCCTAGTGGATTATTATGTTATAGCCTAGTGGATTATTATGTTATAGTGGATTATTATGTTATAGTCTAGTGGATTATTATGTTATAGTCTAGTGGATTATTATGTTATAGCTTAGTGGATTATTATGTTATAGTCTAGTGGATTATTATGTTATAGTGGATTATTATGTTATAGTGGATTATTATGTTATAGTGGATCATTATGTTATAGTCTAGTGGATTATCATGTTATAGTGGATTATTATGTTATAGTCTAGTGGATTATTATGTTATAGTGGATTATTATGTTATAGTGGATTATTATGTTATAGTCTAGTGGATTATTATGTTATAGTCTAGTGGATTATTATGTTATAGTGGATTATTATGTTATAGTGGATTATTATGTTATAGCCTAGTGGATTATTATGTTATAGTGGATTATTATGTTATAGCCTAGTGGATTATTATGTTATAGCCTAGTGGATTATTATGTTATAGTGGATTATTATGTTATAGCCTAGTGGATTATTATGTTATAGTGGATTATTATGTTATAGTCTAGTGGATTATTATGTTATAGTGGATTATTATGTTATAGCCTAGTGGATTATTATGTTATAGTGGATTATTATGTTATAGCCTAGTGGATTATTATGTTATAGTGGATTATTATGTTATAGTGGATTATTATGTTATAGCCTAGTGGATTATTATGTTATAGTGGATTATTATGTTATAGTCTAGTGGATTATTATGTTATAGTGGATTATTATGTTATAGTGGATTATTATGTTATAGCCTAGTGGATTATTATGTTATAGTGGATTATTATGTTATAGTCTAGTGGATTATTATGTTATAGTGGATTATTATGTTATAGTCTAGTGGATTATTATGTTATAGTGGATTATTATGTTATAGTGGATTATTATGTTATAGCCTAGTGGATTATTATGTTATAGTGGATTATTATGTTATAGCCTAGTGGATTATTATGTTATAGTGGATTATTATGTTATAGTCTAGTGGATTATTATGTTATAGTCTAGTGGATTATTATGTTATAGTCTAGTGGATTATTATGTTATAGCCTAGTGGATTATTTTGCTCTTTACCAAAAGACCGCGACTTGTCTTATACTCAACCAATGTGATTTTGTTTCACTAAATCTCCATCTGTATATTTGGTTAATCGATCTCTAGCTGGGCCAATAAGTGCAGGTGGGTCATCTATTGGTTAGCTCATCTACCACATTTAGCATGCTATAATGTAGCCTAAATCAATACGTGGAGGTTACTCCAAAAGCCTGTGGAGTTTGTTAAATATGAACACGAGACTCACATGCTTTTGAACATATACAGTACCAGTCAAAAGTTTGGACACGCCTACTCATTCAATGGTTTTTCTTAATTTTTTACTATTTTCTACATTGTACAAAAATAGTGAAGACATCAAAACTATGAAATAACATATATGGAATCATGTAGTAACCAAAAAAGTGTTAAACAAATCAAAATATATTGTAGCCACCCTTTGCCTTGATGACAGCTTTGCACATTCTTGGCATTCTCTCAACCAGCTTCATGAGGAATGCTTTTCCAACAGTCTTGAAGGAGTTCCCACGTATGCTGAGCACTTGTTGGCTGCTTTTCCTTCACTCTGCGGTCCAACTCATCCCAAATCATCTCAATTGGGTTGAGGTCGGGTGATTGTGGAGGCCAGGTCATCTGATGCAGCACTCCATCACTCTCCTTCTTGGTCAAATAGCCCTTACACAGTCTGGAGGTGTGTTTTGGGTCATTGTCCTGTTGAAAAACAAATGATAGCCCCACTAAGCGCAAACCAGATGGGATGGCGTATCGCTGCAGAATGCTGTGGTAGCCATGCTAGTTAAGTGTGCCTTGAATTCTAAATAAATCACAGACAGTGTCACCAGCAAAGCACCCCCCACACCATCACACCTCCTCCTCCATGCTTCACGGTGGGAACCACACATGCGGAGATCATCCGTTCACCTACTCTGAGTCTCACAAAGACACGGCGGTTGGAACCAAAAATCTCAAATTTGGACTCATCAGATCAAAGGACAGATTTCCACCGGTCTAATGTCTATTGCTCGTGTTTCTTGGCCCAAGCAAGTCTCTTCTTCTTATTGGTGACCTTTAGTAGTGGTTTCTTTGCAGCCACGAAGGCCTGATTCACGCAGTCTCCTCTGAACATTTGATGTTGAGATGTGTCTGTTACTTGAACTCTGTGAAGCATTTATTTGCCCTTCAATCTGAGGTGCAGTTAACTCTAATTAATTTATCCTCTGCAGCAGAGGTAACTCTGGGTCTTCCTTTCCTGTGGCGGTCCTCATGAGAGCCAGTTTCATCATAGCGCTTGATGGTTTTTGCGACTGCACTTGAAGAAACTTTCAAAGTTCTTGAAATGTTCTGGATTGACTGACCTTCATGTCTTAAAGTAATAATGGACTGTCGTTTCTCTTTGCTTATTTGAGCTGTTCTTGCCATAATATGGACTTGGTATTTTACCAAATAGGGCTATCTTCTGTATACCCCCCTACCTTGTCACAACACAACTGATTGGCTCAAACACATTAAGAAGGAAAGAAATTCCACAAATTAACTTTTAAGAAGGCACACCTGTTAATTGAAATGCATTCCAGGTGACTACCTCATGAAGCTGGTTGAGAGAATGCCAAGAGTGTGCAAAGCTGTCATCAAGGCAAAGGGTGGCTTTTTGAAGAATATAAAATATAAATATATATTTTGATTTGTTTAACACTTCTTTGGTTACTACATGATTCCATATGTGTTATTTCATAGTTTTGATGTCTTCACTATTATTCTACAATGTAGAAAATAGTATAAAAATAAAGAAAAACCCCTGGAATGAGTAGGCGTGTCCAAACGTTTTGACTGCTACTGTACATTCTATACATATCATGATGAAGATAGTCCCAATTTAACAGAATCTAGGCCCAGGCAACAGGTATCATTTTTAGTGACAGTGTAGTGCGCATTTTACGTTAGATCTGGAGTTACGACCCATTTACGACCAACTGATACAACCAGCCCAGGTCTAAAGTACGGTACTACATAGGGCGATAAATACAGTACTAGACAGTGCTATGGGAAAAGGGTATCATTTCAGTATGCATCCAAGAACAGACAAACTAATCAACCAAACAGAAAAAGGAGACAGAACCGAATGAGAGGAAGAGAAGGAAGGATGGATGTTTGAAGTGATGCTTGATGGACGGATGGATGGATGTTTGAAGTGATGCTTGATGGACGGATGGATGGATGTTGAAGTGATGCTTGATGGACGGATGGTTGGATGGTGAAGTGATGCTTGATGGACGGATGGATGGATGTTGAAGTGATGCTTGATGGACGGATGGTTGGATGGTGAAGTGATGCTGGATGGCACCACAGAGAAAGAGATGATACATACCAACACTCAAAGTGTGTGTGTGTGTGTGTGTGTGTGTGTGTCTGTGTGTTACACTGAGAGGAGGAAG
>NW_028159013.1:0-5000 GCF_964263955.1 Coregonus lavaretus | reverse complement strand
CTCCCTACCCACAACAACCATACCCACCTCCCTACCCACAACAACCATACCCACCTCAATACCCACAACAACCATACCCACCTCCCTACCCCACAACACCCATGACCCACCTCCCTACCCACAACAACCATACCCACCTCAATACCCACAACAACCATACCCACCCTCCTACCCACAACAACCATACCCACCTCCCTACCCACAACAACCATACCCACCCTCCTACCCACAACAACCATACCCACCCTCCTACCCACAACAACCATACCACCTCAATACCCACAACAACCATACCCACCTCAATACCCACAACACCATACCCACCCTCCTACCCACAACAACCATACCCACCTCAATACCCACAACAACCATACCCACCTCAATACCCACAACAACCATACCCACCCTCCTACCCACAACAACCATACCCACCTCAATACCCACAACAACCATACCCACCTCAATACCCACAACAACCATACCCACCTCAATACCCACAACAACCATACCCACCTCAATACCCACAACAACCATACCCACCTCCCTACCCACAACAACCATACCCACCTCAATACCCACAACAACCATACCCACCCTCCTACCCACAACAACCATACCCACCCTCCTACCCACAACAACCATACCCACCTCCCTACCCACAACAACCCTACCCACACACCTCCCTACCCATCCTCCTACCCACAACAACCAGAAACACAGCCCCCACCCGCCCCGTGGTTGAGTTAGATAGGGGGAGAGAGAGGGAGATAGGGGGAGAAGAGAGGGAGATGGGGAGAGAGAGGGAGACAGGGATAGGGGGGAGAGAGAGGGGAGACAGGGGGAGAGAGAGGGAGACAGAGGGAGAGAGAGGGAGACAGGGGGAGAGAGAGGGAGACAGGGGGAAAGAGAGGGAGACAGAGGGAGAGAGAGGGAGACAGGGGGAGAGAGGGAATCAGGGGTGAGAGAGGGAGACAGGGGGAGAGAGAGAGGGAGACAGGGGGAGAGAGATAGGGAGATAGGGGGAGAGAGATAGGGAGATAGGGGGAGAGAGAGGGAGATGGGGGAGAGAGAGTGAGATGGGGGAGGAGCTGGGAGATAGGGGGAGAGCGAGGGAGATAGGGGGAGATATGGAGATATGGGGAGAGAGAGGGAGACAGGGGGAAAGAGAGAGAGACAGGGGGAGAGAGAGGGAGACAGGGGGAAAGAGAGGGAGACAGAGGGAGAGAGAGGGAGACAGGGGGAGAGAGAGGGAGACAGGGGGAGAGAGAGGGAGACAGGGGGAAAGAGAGGGAGACAGAGGGAGAGAGAGGGAGACAGGGGAGAGAGAGGAGAGGGAGACAGAGGGAGAGAGAGGGAGACAGGGGGAGAGAGGGGGAATCAGGGGTGAGAGAGGGAGACAGGGGGAGAGAGCTGGGAGACAGGGGGAGAGAGATAGGGAGATAGGGGGAGAGAGGGAATCAGGGGGAGAGAGAGGGAGACAGGGGGAGAGAGGGAATCAGGGGTGAGAGAGGGAGACAGGGGGAGAGAGAGGGAGAACAGGGGGAGAGAGATAGGGAGACAGGGGGAAGAGAGGGAATCAGGGGGGAGAGAGAGGGAGACAGGGGGAGAGAGGGAATCAGGGGGTGAGAGAGGGAGACAGGGGGAGAGAGAGGGAGACAGGGGGAGAGAGATAGGGAGATAGGGGGGAGAGAGATAGGGAGATAGGGGGAGAGAGAGGGAGATGGGGGAGAGAGAGTGAGATGGGGGAGAGCGGGAGATAGGGGGAGAGCGAGGGAGATAGGGGGAGATATGGAGATATGGGGAGAGAGAGGGAGACAGGGGGAAAGAGAGAGAGACAGGGGGGAGAGAGAGGGAGACAGGGGGAAAGAGAGGGAGACAGAGGGAGAGAGAGGGAGACAGGGGGAGAGAGATGGGGAGACAGGGGGAGAGAGAGGGAGACAGGGGGGAAAGAGAGGGAGACAGAGGGAGAGAGAGGGAGACAGGGGGAGAGAGAGGGAGACAAGGAGAGAGAGGGAGACAGGGGGAGAGAGAGGGAGACAGAGGTCAGAGAGAGAGGGAGACAGGGGGGAGAGAGAGGGAGACAGGGGGAGAAGGAAGAGGGAGAGACAGAGGGAGAGAGAGGGAGACAGGGGGAGAGAGAGGGAGACATGGGGGAGAGAGAGGGAGACAGGGGGAGAGAGAGGGAGACCAGGGGGGAGAGAGAGGGAGACAGGGGAGAGAGGGAGCATGAACTGAGCAGGGGCTGATATAATGAAAGGAGAAAAGACTAAGAATTAATGAAGGGAGAGGAGAGGGGGAGAGGAGAGGGGGGAGAGGAGAGGGGGAGAGGAGAGGGGAGAGGAGAGAGAAGAGAAGATAGCGTCACGTGACGCTGCGAGACCTCTGACATTTCCTACCCTTTATGTTCTGAGAGAGCCACTGGATTATCAATGGAATGAGGGCTTCTATTGTATATCCTCCTAAACTCTCCTGTGACTGGCTGTGTGTGTCTGTGTGTGTGTGTGTGTCTGTGTGTGTGTGTGTGTGTGTGTGTGTGTGTGTCCTACCGTAGTAGTAGCAGTCATAAGTCATTATGTTATCAGTAAAACAACATCCACCTCCCTACCCACAACAACCAATACCCACCTCAATACCCACAACAACCATACCCACCTCCCTACCCACAACAACCATACCCACCTCCCTACCCACAACAACCATACCCACCTCCTACCCACAACAACCATACCACCTCAATACCCACAACAACCATACCCACCTCCCTACCCACAACAACCATACCCACCTCCCTACCCACAACAACCATACCCACCTCAATACCCACAACAACCATACCCACCCTCCTACCCACAACAACCTTACCCACCTCCCTACCCACAACAACCATACCCACCCTCCTACCCACAACAACCATACCCACCCTCCTACCCACAACAACCATACCCACCTCAATACCCACAACAACCATACCCACCTCAATACCCACAACAACCATACCCACCCTCCTACCCACAACAACCATACCCACCTCAATACCCACAACAACCATACCCACCTCAATACCCACAACAACCATACCCACCCTCCTACCCACGAACAACCATACCGCACCTCAATACCCACAACAACCATACCCACCTCAATACCCACAACAACCATACCCACCTCAATACCCACAACAACCATACCCACCTCAATACCCACAACAACCATACCCACCTCCCTACCCACAACAACCATACCCACCTCAATACCCACAACAACCTATACCCACCCTCCTACCCACAACAACCATACCCACCCTCCTACCCACAACAACCATACCCACCTCCCTACCCACAACAACCCTACCCACACACCTCCTACCCATCCTCCTACCCACAACAACCAGAAACACACCCCACCCGCCCCGTGGTTGAGTTAGATAGGGGGAGAGAGAGGGAGATAGGGGGAGAAGAGGGAGATGGGGAGAGAGAGGGAGACAGGGGAGAGAGAGGGAGACAGGGGGAGAGAGAGGGAGACAGAGGGAGAGAGAGGGAGACAGGGGGAGAGAGAGGGAGACAGTGGGGAAAGAGAGGGGAGACAGAGGGAGAGAGAGGGAGACAGGGGGAGAGAGGGAATCAGGGGTGAGAGAGGGAGACAGGGGGAGAGAGAGGGAGACAGGGGGGAGAGAGATAGGGAGATAGGGGGAGAGAGATAGGGAGATAGGGGGAGAGAAGAGGGAGATGGGGAGAGAGAGTGAGATGGGGGGAGAGCGGGGAGATAGGGGGGAGAGCGAGGGAGATAGGGGGAGATATGGAGATATGGGGAGAGAGAGGGAGACAGGGGGAAAGAGAGAGAGACAGGGGGAGAGAGAGGGAGACAGGGGAGAGAGGGAGACAGGGGAGACGAGAGGGAGCAGGGGGAGGAGGGAGACAGGGGGAGGAGAGAGGGAGACAGGGGGAGAGAGAGGGAGACAGGGGGAAAGAGAGGGGAGACAGAGGGAGAGAGAGGAGACAGGGGGAGAGAGAGGGAGACAGAGGGAGAGAGAGGGAGACAGGGGGAGAGAGGGAATCAGGGGTGAGAGAGGGAGACAGGGGGAGAGAGAGGGAGACAGGGGGGAGAGAGATAGGGAGACAGGGGGAGAGAGGGAATCAGGGGGAGGAGAGAGGGAGACAGGGGGTGAGAGAGGGAGACAGGGGGAGAGAGAGGGAGACTCAGGGGGAGAGAGATAGGGAGACAGGGGGAGAGAGGGAATCAGGGGGAGAGAGAGGGAGACAGGGGAGTGAGAGGGAATCAGGGTGTGGAGGGAGGAAGGGGGAGAGCTAGGGGAAGGGGGAGAGAGATAGGGAGATAGGGGGAGAGAGAGAGGGAGATAGGGGGAGAGAGAGGGAGATGGGGGAGAGAGTGAGATGGGGGGAGAGAGAGGGAGACAGGGGGAGAGAGAGGGAGACAGGGGGAGAGAGAGGGAGACAGGGGGAGAAAGAGAGGGAGACAGAGGGAGGAGAGAGGGAGGACAGGGGGAGAGAGAGGGAGACAGAGGGAGAGAGAGGGAGACAGGGGGAGAGAGGGAATCAGGTGGAGTGAGAGAGGGAGACAGGGGGAGAGAGAGGGAGACAGGGGGAGAGAGAGATAGGGAGACAGGGGGAGAGAGGGGAATCAGGGGGGAGAGAGAGAGGAGACAGGTGGTGAGAAGCAGGAGAGGACAGGGGGAGAGGGATCGAGAGAGGGGAGACAGGGGGGGAGAGAGGATAAGGGAGACAGAGGGGAGAGAGGGAGGAGAGGGAATCAGGGGGGAGAGAGAGGGAGACAGGGGAGAGAGAGAGGAATCAGGGGTGAGAGAGGGAGACAGGGGGAGAGAGAGGGAGACAGGGGGAGAGAGATAGGGAGACAGGGGGAGAGAGGGAGACTCAGGGGAGAGAGAGGGAATCAGGGAGTGAAGAGAGGGCAGACAGGGGGGAGAGAGAGGGGAGTCAGGGGGGAGAGAGATAGGGGGAGGACAGGTGGAGAGAGGAGAATCA
>NW_028159014.1:0-44703 GCF_964263955.1 Coregonus lavaretus | reverse complement strand
CACTTGATTATTAGAGTCAAACGTGTTAGCTGGGGCTGGGGAAAAAGTGTAACACCAATCAGGTCCCGAGGACTGGAGTTGCCCATCCCTGATATAGATGCTCTGTTTGCACGCATCGAGGGATGTGGTGACAGTGGAGACAAGGGAACACACATAAACAGCTTTGTCCTTTTAGAAAGTCATCATAATCCTTACATAAATATGATATGTATGCAAGAAATGCAGAGCCACTTCCAAAAACATATTGACAGAGTCTAGTATCTAGTAATCTAATCAATTCGTTTTCAACCCCTTTGTTATGGCAAGTGTAAATAAGCTCAGGAGTAAAAATGTGCTTAACAAGTCACATAATCAGTTAGATGTACTCACTATGTGTGCAATAATAGTGATTTTTGAACGAATACATAATCTCTGTACCCCACACATGCAATTATCTATTAGGTCCCTCAGTCGAGCAGTGAATTTCAAACATAGATTCAACCATGAAGACCAGGGAGGTTTTCCAATGCCTCGCAAAGAAGGGCACCTTTTGGTAGATGGGTACAAATAAAGCAGACATTGAATATTCCTTTGAGCATGGTGAAGTTATTAATTATGCTTTGGATGGTGTATCAATACACCCAGTCACCACAAAAATACAGGTGTCCATCCTAACTCAGCTGCCAGAGAGGAAGGAAAACGCTCAGGGATTTCACCATGAGGCCAATTGTGACTTTAAAACAGTTAGAAAGTTTAATGCTTTGATAGGAGAAAACTGAGGATGAATCATCAACATTGTAGTTACTCCACAATACTAACCTAATTGACAGAGTATGCACTCACTAACTGTAAGTCGCTCTGGATAAGAGCGTCTGCTAAATGACTAAAATGTAAATGTAAAAGAAGGAAACCTGTACATGCATTGTGTTTGCAATAAGGCACTAAAGTAAAACTGCAAATAATGTGGCAAAGAAATGAACTTAATGCCCTGAATACAAAGCCTAATGTTTGGGGCAAATCCAACACAACACATCACTGAGTACCACTCTTCATATTTCCAAGCATGGTGGTGGCTGCATCATGTTATGGGTATGCATGTCATTGGCAAGGACTAGATACTTTTTTAGGATAAAAATAAACGGCATAGAGCTAAGTACAGGCAGATTCCTAGAGGAAAACCTGGTTCAGTCTGCTTTCCAACAGACACTGGGAGACAAATTCCCTCTTCAGCAGGACAATAACCTAAAACACAAGGCCAAATATTCACTGGAGTTGCTTACCAAGACGACATTGAATGTTTCTGAGTGGCTTAGTTACAGTTTTGACTTAATTCGGCTTGAAAACCTATGGCAAAAAAAAAATGTCTGTCTATATATAGTATAATGCATATATTTTACAATCCAGTTGTGCAAAGCTCTTGGAGATTTATCAAGTAAGACACAGCTTTAATCGACTCAGGGGTGGGAATACTTATGTAAATGAGATATTTCTGTATGTAATTTCCAATACATTTGCAAAAATTTCAAAAGCGTGTTTTCAATTTGTCATTATGGGGTATTGTGTGTAGCTGCGTGAGAGAAAATGTTATAATTGAATCCATTTTGAATTCAGGCTGTAAGAAAGCAACATGTGGAATAAGTTAAGGGGTATGAATACTTTCTGAATGCACTGTATATCTGCAAGAAAGTGATAAATAAGTGACTGTTTGAAAGGGGGTCATATAATGTCACGCTCGTCTACGAGAGAGGACCAATGCGCAGCGTTGAAGGTGAACATAATATATATTTATTAACTGATCAACACGATCAAAACAATAACCAACGATGCGTGACGTCTAAGGTTACAACACGAACAAACCTTAACGGAACAAGAAACCACAACACAAAGTGAAAAGACCGATAGTTAAATATGGCTCCCAGTCAGAGACAACCAGCTGACACTCGTTGCCTCTGATTGGGAGTCACTCAGGCCAACATAGATATACAAACATAGACTTACACACCCTGGCTCAACATAACATAGTCCCCAGAGCCAGGGCGTGACATATAAACATTGCCTTATTTATATTTTTACATATAACATAAAGTTAATTTTGTCTGAAATAGTCATGCTAAAATGGGCGTCGTTTCTCAGACCAAATTTCCATTCTGGCTCAAACAAAGCAATCGGATCATGCTCCAGTCAAAAACAGCTATAGGGAATGCCTATACATTGTCCAATCTCCTTCCACACATTGATTTCATCTTATTCAGAAAAAAACAAACTTGAAATTAAGTGTTGTTTCAGTGTCTTGTTGCAGGTTGTGCAATGTTCAAAAGTGTGTGAGAGAAAAAGCATTAACTTGTGTGTGTGGTGTCAAGTGTGGATGGTCCTATGTATGCAAATAGCCGAGATTGGATATTTCAGCACCATGGACAGCAGCGACATTGGGATAGCGAGATCTGTAATTCAGCAACACATGACACTGGATAGTGGCTGTCTCAGGTGAAGTTGGCATTGGGAAAATCCCATCTAATGGGAAACGAGGCATAGGAGGCAAAAAGACTGAAGGAGAAGACTCCCACAGGAACTCTTGGCTTAACTGTTCTGTCACATTCATTTCAAATGTTACATTTTTCGATTTGTAAATAAAAGGGAACACATCTGCAAATAATGTAAACTGACTTTTCTAACTACACTGTACAGCTTTAGTGTGTCTGTGTGTCATAGGTACAACTGCAAGCAATTCTCTTCTCAAATCCTTCTCAAATGTCTGTTTAATGTGAGAAATAAAATAAATGAAAACAATAAAATGAAAAACAACTGTTAGACTAATGATTAACTAACTAAGGCTCCTCTGTCCTCCACTCGTTACCTGTATTAATGGAACCTGTTTGAACTTGTTATCAGTATAAAAGACACCTGTCCACAACCTCAAACAGTCACACTCCAAACTCCACTATGGCCAAGACCAAAGAGCTGTCAAAGGACACCAGAAACAAAATTGTAGACCTGCACCAGGCTGGGAAGACTGAATCTGCAATAGGTAAGCAGCTTGGTTTGAAGAAATCAACTGTGGGAGCAATTATTAGGAAATGGAAGACATACAAGACCACTGATAATCTCCCTCGATATGGGGCTCCACGCAAGATCTCACCCCGTGGGGTCAAAATGATCACAAGAACGGTGAGCAAAAATCCCAGAACCACACGGGGGGACCTAGTGAATGACCTGCAGAGAGCTGGGACCAAAGTAACAAAGCCTACCATCAGTAACACACTACGCCGCCAGGGACTCAAATCCTGCAGTGCGAGATGTGTCCCCCTGCTTAAGCCAGTACATATCCAGGCCCGTCTGAAGTTTGCTAGAGTGCATTTGGATGATCCAGAAGAGGATTGGGAGAATGTCATATGGTCAGATGAAACCAAAATATAACTTTTTGGTAAAAACTCAACTCGTCGTGTTTGGAGGACAAAGAATGCTGAGTTGCATCCAAAGAACACCATACCTACTGTGAAGCATGGGGGTGGAAACATCATGCTTTGGGGCTGTTTTTCTGCAAAGGGACCAGGACGACTGATCCGTGTAAAGGAAAGAATGAATGGGGCCATGTATCGTGAGATTTTGAGTGAAAACCTCCTTCCATCAGCAAGGGCATTGAAGATGAAACGTGGCTGGGTCTTTCAGCATGACAATGATCCCAAACACACCGCCTGGGCAACGAAGGAGTGGCTTCGTAAGAAGCATTTCAAGGTCCTGGAGTGGCCTAGCCAGTCTCCAGATCTCAACCCCATAGAAAATCTTTGGAGGGAGTTGAAAGTCCGTGTTGCCCAGCGACAGCCCCAAAACATCACTGCTCTAGAGGAGATCTGCATGGAGGAATGGGCCAAAATACCAGCAACAGTGTGTGAAAACCTTGTGAAGACTTACAGAAAACGTTTGACCTGTGTCATTGCCAACAAAGGGTATATAACAAAGTATTGAGAAACTTTTGTTATTAACCAAATACTTATTTTCCACCATAATTTGCAAATAAATTCATTAAAAATCCTACAATGTGATTTTCTGGATTTTTTTTCTCATTTTGTCTGTCATAGTTGACGTGTACCTATGATGAAAATTACAGGCCTCTCTCATCTTTTTAAGTGGGAGAACTTGCACAATTGGTGGCTGACTAAATACTTTTTTTCCCCACTGTACATACATACATATACACATACACATATATATATACATACATATATACACATACACATATATACATACATATACTGTGACACTCTGGCTCCGGGACTTTTGTATTTGAGCCAGGGTGTATTTGTTTTGTGGGGTTTTGTTGTGGGGTTTTGTTGTATAGGGTGTATTCGTTTGGTTGTGTTTTGGGTGAGTTAATTGTGGTGTCGTGTGACTCCCAATCGGAGGTAACGAGTGTCAGCTGTCGGCTCGTTATCTCTGATTGGGAGCCATATTTAAACTGTTTGTGTTCTCATGAGGGTTGTGGGTTTTTGTTCCGTTTTCAGTATTTGTACTGTTGGACTTCACATTCGTCGCTTTGGTTTGTTGTTTTTGGTTGCTTTAAGTAAATAAAGTCAACATGTTCTTTTCACTCGCTGCGCCTTGGTCTCCTTCACTCCTCGACGAACGTGACAGAAAAACCCACCATAAAAGGACCAAGCAGCGTGTCAAGCGGCAACAGGATTTATGGACGCCTATCAAGGATTCATGGACATGGGAGGAGATTCTGGATGGAAAGGGTCCTTGGGCACAACCGGGAGAATATCGCCGCCCTCGTGAAGAGCTGGAGGCAGCTAAAGCCGAGAGGAGGCGGTATGAGGAGGCAGCACGGAGTCAAGGCTGGAAGCCCGTGGGTACTACCCAAAAATTTCTTGGGGGGGGGCTAAAAGGGAGTGTGGCGAAGTCAGGTAGGAGACCTGCGCCTACTCCCTGGACTTACCGTGGAGAGCGAGAGTACGGGCAGACACCGTGTTACGCAGTAGAGCGCATGGTGTCTCCTGTACGCAGGCATAGCCCGGTTCGGTACATTCCAGCTTCACGTATCGGCCGGGCTAGATTGAGCGTTGAGCCGGATGTCATGAAGCCGGCCCAACGCATCTGGCCACCAGTGCGTCTCCTCGGGCCGGCTTACATGGCACCAGCCTTACGCATGGTGTCCCCGGTTCGCCCACATAGGCCGGTGCGGGTTATTCCACCTCCCCGTACTGGTCGGGCGACGGGGAGCATCAACCCGGGTAAGGTTGGGCAGGCTCAGTGCTCAAGGGGGCCAGTAAGCCTGCACGGTCCGGTATTTCCGGCGCCACCTCCCCGCTCCAGCCCAGTACCACCAGTGCCTACACCACGCACTAGGCTTCCTGTACGTCTGCAGAGCCCTGTGTCTCCTCCACGCACTAGCTGTATGGTGCGTGTCTCCAGCCTTTTCCCACCAGTGCCTACACCACGCACCAAGCCTCCTGTGTGTCCCCCGAGCCCTGTGCGTCCTGTTGCTGCTCTCCGCACTAGGCCTTATGTGAGTCCCCAGGGTCCAGCATGCCCTGTTCCGGCTCTCCGCACTAGGCTTTATGTGCGTTCCCAGGGTCCAGCATGCCCTGTTGCTTCTCTCCGCACTAGGCCTTATGTGAGTCCCCAGGGTCCAGCATGCCCTGTTCCGGCTCTCCGCACTAGCCCTTATGTGCGTCCCCAGGGTCCAGCATGCCCTGTTGCTGCTCTCCGCACTAGGCCTTATGTGAGTCCCCAGGGTCCAGCATGCCCTGTTCCGGCTCTCCGCACTAGGCTTTATGTGCGTTCCCAGGGTCCAGCATGCCCTGTTGCTTCTCCCCGCACTAGCCCGGAGATGCGTGTCCTCAGCCCGGTACCTCCAGTTCCGGCACCACGCATCAGGCCTACGGTGCGCCTCAGACGGCCAGAGTCTGCCGTCTGCCCTACGGGGCCTGAACTGCCCGTCTGCCCAAAGGCGCTTAAGCCGCCCGTCTGCCATGAGCCGTCAGAGCCGTCCGCCAGACCGGAGCCGCTAGAGCCTTCCGCCAGACAGGATCAGCCAGAGCCTTCCGCCAGACAGGATCAGCCAGAGCCTTCCGCCGGCCATGAGCAGCCAGATCCTTCAGCCAGCCATGAGCAGCCAGATCCTTCAGCCAGCCATGAGCAGCCAGATCCGTCGGCCAGCCACGAGCAGCCAGATCCGTCGGCCAGCCATGAGCAGCTAGATCCGTCGGCCAGCCATGAGCAGCCAGATCCGTCAGCCAGCCATGAGCAGCCAGATCCGTCAGCCAGCCATGAGCAGCCAGATCCGTCAGCCAGCCATGAGCAGCCAGATCTTTCAGCCAGCCATGAGCCGTCCAGCCAGGATCCGCCAGAGCCGTCCAGCCAGGATCCGCCAGAGCCAGCCAGCCAGGATCCGCCATCGAGTCCGGGGCTGTCCCTTAGCCCGATGCTGTCCCTTAGTCCGGTGCTGCCCCTTAGCCAGGTGCTGTCCCTTAGCCCGGTGCTGCCCCTAAATCCAGGTGGGGTAAGTTGGAGGGTGGTCATGTGGAGGAGGCTATGGAAGCGGGTGGTGACTAAGGTGGGGTGGGGACCACGACCAGGGCCAGAACCGCCACCGTGGACAGACGCCCACCCAGACCCTCCCCTAGACTGTATGCTGGTGCGCCCGGAGTGCGCACCTTTAGGGGGGGGTACTGTGACACTCTGGCTCCGGGACTTTTGTATTTGAGCCAGGGTGTATTTGTTTTGTGGGGTTTTGTTGTGGGGTTTTGTTGTATAGGGTGTATTCGTTTGGTTGTGTTTTGGGTGAGTTAATTGTGGTGTCGTGTGACTCCCAATCGGAGGTAACGAGTGTCAGCTGTCGGCTCGTTATCTCTGATTGGGAGCCATATTTAAACTGTTTGTGTTCTCATGAGGGTTGTGGGTTTTTGTTCCGTTTTCAGTATTTGTACTGTTGGACTTCACATTCGTCGCTTTGGTTTGTTGTTTTTGGTTGCTTTAAGTAAATAAAGTCAACATGTTCTTTTCACTCGCTGCGCCTTGGTCTCCTTCACTCCTCGACGAACGTGACATATACACATACACACACACACACCATTACACATCACTATTATTAAAATACCAGTGGCATTAAAATAAAGGATAGTTGTAAACAAATTAATAAGAATGGCCCAAAAAATAAGTACAAAGCAATCTGCAACCCTGTGTCTGTGTGTGTGCGTGTGTGCGTGCGTGTGAATGAAAGGGTCTGTTTATCCCAGTAGTATGCATATTAGATGCAGTAGTTGGCGCACCTCTCCAATCTCTGATAGTTCTAGGTGTCTTTTGCCAGAGGTTACCTCAGCATATGTAGGCTGATGATCTGAATGATACATGGTGTGGACTGCATCATGTGGTGTACTTCTCTGAAGGACAGTGTTCTGCCCGACCCTGGAGTAGTGGGCAGTGCTGTGTTGTGATGGGCCAGGTCTAGTAGAGCTGTGTTGTGATGGGCCGGGTCTAGTAGAGCTGTGTTGTGATGGGCCAGGTCTAGTAGAGCTGTGTTGTGATGGGACGGGTCTGGTCGTGCTGTCCTGAGGCGGGTCTGGTCTGGTAAATCTGTGCTGTGTTGGGCCTGGTCTTGTAGAGCTGTGCTGTAATAAGCCGTGTCTGGCTATTCTCTCTTGGGGATGGTGGGGGTACTGTTGTTTCAGAAGGTGGGGCGGGGGGAGTGGGGGGGGGGGGGGGGCTCTGTTGCTGAGGTGATGGGTGTGTGGGTCCCTGCCAAGTGTTGCATCCTTAAGGTCCTTGGCAAAGGTTCTGATACTGTCCTGATCAAGATGTACATTATCGTATAAATGTTCACATGTCAGAGTGGGGTGGTGAGCCGTTGAGCAGTGAGGCACAGTCCACAGTGATCTGTTGATTTATTTTTTCGATCAACTTTCCTGGGAAGTGTGGATGATGACGTTGTCGGGGGTGTCAATCCTGGTCTGACTGAGTAGCTGCATTGCACTCTCAGTTGTAGGACACCAGAACTTATACACCTGGTGTCTAGGGAATAATCTTTCCTGGACTAAGAACTTCCCATTTGAATCAATAATGATTGCAGTTGTGGGTGACTGTCTGGGTGGAGCAGACTGGGAGACTGGTATTCTGACCTGGGCTGGAGCAGACTGGGAGACTGGTATTCTGACCTGGGCTGGAGCAGACTGGGAGGCTGGTTGGCTGACCTGGGCTGGAGCAGACTGGGTGGCTGGTTGGCTGACCTGGGTTGGAGCAGACTGGTTTGCTGGTTGGCTGACCTGGGTTGGAGCACACTGTGCTGGAGCAGACTGGGAAGCAGGTAGGCTGACCTGGGCTAGAGCAGAGTGGGATGCTGGTTGGCTGATCTGGACTGGAGCAGACTGGTAGGCGGGTGCAGTGTCATCAGGCTGTGTGGTGGAGGCCATGCTGGTCTCAGGTTCTGCTTGTGTTGTACCAGGCTGGTGGACATGTTCTCTAGATGCAGAGGACATATTGACTAGCTGCTGGTTGAGGGTCTCAATGTACCTCTCTCTTTGTTCTAGCTCCTTTCTTGTTGTGCTCAGATGGTCTCTGAGGTCATCATTTGTCTGATTGAACTGTTTCATCTCTTCTTTTAGTTTCTGGACAGTGTCCTCCTCCCTCTCTTTGAATTATATGACCTCTGCTTCAATTAGAGAGAGGGTGTTGTGGAAACATTGCATAGCAGGTGTTCTTGGTGTCGTAGGCATGTCCTTGGCTTTGTCTGCTGCAGGTGAGGTAGGTAGAGGGACACTGAGGGCTTCTTGCTGTGTCACAGAGACCGTTGGGGCCTGCTTTTCTCCATCTCCCTCATTGACTTTTTCCTCAGTTTCTGAGATGAGTTTAGCTTCTGCTTTTAGGGTAGCAAACATATTCTCAAAATCCTGGAGGCTTGAATCATTGCCTTGTATCAATACAGTTCCATTATTATATAAGTTTACTGTTTAATACGTGTTGCTCTTGTCAGCTTCTTCAAAAATGCTGATCTGACATCCTTGGCTGATGCCTCTCTTTTTTGAGAAAGGGAAATTGTTGCAAATAACCCTTTTTCATATGTGCCCTTGTTTGGTATTAAATATTACATTTGCTCTTGTTTTGCAACTGGTAAGATCTGCAAACAGGCATTCATGGTTCTGTTCCATCATCAAACCTTTGAAACTTTTCTTAGCTTTCTCCGTCTGGATGTCTGGTGGGTAAACAATTTCACACAATGTTGCAATAGAAGCGTTGTTTTCTTGTATTATTCTCTCTTGTGTCTTTTAGAGGACTGTTTTACTTTGATGTCATTTGTCTTCTGTCCTTATTTGTCTTATTTGTCTTTCTTTTCTTTTCTTCAGTTAACTAGATATTCTTTGTTAGCTAGCTAGCTTCTTCCAGGAGAGTCCCTAGCAACTGCTTAGCAACTGGTAAACAATTCAGCTAGCTAGATAACTGTACAGTTTTATGAAAAATAGTTACTTTTCAAAAGCCTTTCTTCTTTGTTTGTTGCTTGTTTTGTCTCTTATTCAGTCTTGCAGTTTTCTTTTGGTTTTTTTCCGATGTACTTCACTCTAAAAACTCATTTTTTCATTAGCTGCTGCTCTATTTGAAATTTTTTGAATAGTATCTCTCTCTCTCCTCTCTTGCCATCTCTCTCTCTCTCCCTCTCCCTCTCCCTCTCCCTCTCCCTCTCCTCTCTCTCTCTCTCTCTCTCTCTCTCTCTCTCTCTCTCTCTCTCTCTCTCTCTCTCAATCGCCCTCTCTCTCTCTCTTTCTCTCTCTCTCTTTCTCTCTCTCTCTCCTCTCTCTCCTCTCTCTCTCTCTCCTCTCTCTCTCTCTCCTCTTTCTCTCTCTCTCTCTCTCTTCTCTCTCTCTCTCTCTCTCTCTTTTTCTCTCTCTCTCTCTCTCTGTCTCTCTCTCCAGTCTCTATCTCTCCAGTCTCTCTCTCTCTCTCTCTCTCTCTAGAGACTGGAGAGAGATAGACTGGAGAGAGATAGACTGGAGAGAGAGAGAGTGAGAGAGAGAGAGAGAGAGAGAGAGAGAGAGAGAGAGAGAGAGAGAGAGAGAGAGAGAGAGAGAGAAGAGAGAGAGAGAGAGAGAGAGAGAGAGAGAGATACTATCTTACTCAAACTTGATCTTTATCCATAGATTACACATTGATTTTGGATTTTAGATTAATCCATAGATTAAAGTCCATACCAGACAATAGAATGGTTCAAGAGTGCGTCTGTTCATACCGCTAAACTGTTTAATGAGCACTAGGTGGCAGTGTTTCATCGTGTTTGTTTGTAATATAGTGTGTGTTACAGTTCTTTTTTGTTTTATTTCACCTTTATTTAACCAGGTAAGCCAGTTGAGAACAAGTTCTCATTTACAACTGCGACCTGGCCAAGATAAAGCAAAGCAGTGCGATAAAAACAACAACAACACAGAGTTACATATGGGATAAACAAAATGTACAGTCAATAACACAATAGAAAATCTATATACAGTGTGTGCAAATGTAGTAAGTTATGGAGGTAAGGCAATAAATAGGCCATAGTGCAAAATAATTACAATTTAGTATTAACACTGGAGTGATAGATGTGCAGAAGATGATGTCAGTTACTTGTTGCCTGTCCAAAATTGTAATCAGTAACGTAACTTTTGGATTACCCAAACTCAGTAATGTAATCTGATTACTTTCAGTTACATTTTGATTACTGTCCCCTTAAGAGGCATTAGAAGAACACAAAAAGGATCCATCAAACGCATTTGGTGTGTCATCATAGTGGTCTCTGATTGGTGGTCATCATTTGGTGTGTCATCATAGTGGTCTCTGATTGGTGGTCATCATTTGGTGTGTCATCATAGTGGTCTCTGATTGGTGGTCATCATTTGGTGTGTCATCATAGTGGTCTCTGATTGGTGGTCATCATTTGGTGTGTCATCATAGTGGTCTCTGATTGGTGGTCATCATTTGGTGTGTCATCATAGTGGTCTCTGATTGGTGGTCATCATTTGGTGTGTCATCATAGTGGTCTCTGATTGGTGGTCATCATTTGGTGTGTCATCATAGTGGTCTCTGACTGGTGGTCATCATTTGGTGTGTCATCATAGTGGTCTCTGATTGGTGGTCATCATTTGGTGTGTCATCATAGTGGTCTGTGATTGGTGGTCATCATTTGGTGTGTCATTTTAGAGGTCTCTGATTGGTGGTCATCAGTTGGTGTGTCATCATAGAGGTCTCTGATTGGTGGTCATCATTTGGTGTGTCATCATAGAGGTCTCTGATTGGTGGTCATCATTTGGTGTGTCATCATAGAGGTCTCTGATTGGTGGTCATCATTTGTTGTGTCATCATAGTGGTCTCTGACTGGTGGTCCGTCCGCCCGCCCGCCCGCCCGCCCGCCCGCCCGCCCGCCCGTCCGCCCGTCCGTCCGTCCGCCCGCCCGCCCGCCCGCCCGCCCGCCCGCCCGTCCGTCCGTCCGTCCGTCCGTCCGTCCGTGCGTCCGTGCGTGCGTGTTTAACACTCTGCACCCTCAGCAGTAAAGTGAAATATTATGACTCCAGTTCTGAGAAGATGAGACTTTGTATCCCAGAGCTGATGTCTTTACAATATCCCTCCTGTCATCTGTCTGACATCACTTTCAATTTCCTTTTCAGTCTTTTTGTAGTGTAGTCCTATTCTATTACCCCAGTGATATCTGAGACGTGCTGAGAGCTAGTCACATAGTAAAGGAGACATACAGTTGAAGTCGGAAGTTGACATACACTTAGGTTGGAGTCATTAAAACTCGTTTTTCAACAACTCCACAAATTTCATGTTAACAAACTATAGTTTTGGCAAGTCGGTTAGGACATCTAATTTGTGCATGACACAAGTAATTTTTCCAACAATTGTTTACAGACTGATTATTTCACTTATAATTCACTGTATCACAATTCCAGTTGGTCAGAAGTTTACATACACTAAGTTGATTGTGCCTTTAAACAGCTTGGAAAATTCCAGAAAATGGCTAGACGCTTCTGATAGGCTAATTGACATTGTTTGAGTCAATTGGAGGTGTACCTGTGGATATATTTCCAGGCCTACCTTCAGACTCTGTGCCACTTTGCTTGACATCATGGGAAAATCAAAAGAAATCAGCCAAGACCTCAAAAAAAAAATGTGTAGACGTACACAAGTATGGTTCATCCTTGGGAGCAATTTCCAAACATCTGAAGGTACCACGTTCATCTGTACAAACAATAGTACGTAAGTATAAACACCATGGGACCACGCAGCCGTCATACCGCTCAGGAAGGAGACGCGTTCTGTCTCCTAGAGATGAACGTACTTTGGTGCGAAAAATGCAAATAAATCCCAGAACAACAGTAAAGGACCTTGTGAAGATGCTGGAGGAAACAGGTACAAAAGGTACTGAAAGGTCAATCAGCAAGGAAGAAGCCACTGCTCCAAAACCGCCATAGAAAAGCCAGACTACGGTTTGCAACTGCATATGGGGACAAAGATCGTACTTTTTGGAGAAATGTCCTCTGGTCTGATGAAACAAAAATAGAACTGTTTGGCCATAATGACCATTGTTATGTTTGGAGGAAAAAGGGGGTTGCTTGCAAGTCGAAGATCACCCTCCCAACCGTGAAGCACGGGGGTGGCAGCATCATGCTGTGGGGGTGATTTTCCAAGCTGTTTAAAGGCATCTGGGGAGATGGCGCCGGAGAAGATGGCTGCCGTTTTACAGCCCTCTAACCAATTGTACTATAATGTGTGTTTTTTCGCGTTATTTGTAATTTATTCTGTACATAATGTTTCTGTCATCGTCTCTTATAACCAGAAAGAGCTTCTGGATATCAGGATAGCGATTACTCACCTCATATTGGACGAAGATTTTTTCTTCAACGAGTCGGACGCGAAGGATATCCTACAGACACCCGACAAGGACCAAATCCCCGTCATTCGCAGGAGAAAGAGACGGAGATATCGTGGACGTAGGTCAGGGTGCCTTGTAAGAATCCGACGGCGAGCAAGTAAACTGCCTCTTCAATCAATCCTATTAGCCAATGTTCAATCATTTGACAATAAATTAGAAGACCTACGATTACGGTTATCCTACCAACGGGACATTAAAAACTGTAATATCTTATGTTTCACCAAGTCGTGGCTGAACGACGACATGGACAACATACAGCTGACGGGATATACGCTACATCGGCAGGAAAGAGCGGCTGACTCCGGTAAGACAAGGGGTGGCGGTCTGTGTATATTTGTAAACAACAGCTGGTGCACAAAATCAAATACTAAGGAAGTCTTGAGGTTTTGCTTGCAAACGCCATGCTCTATCAACTGAGCTACATCCCTGCCGGCCATTCCCTCCCCTACCCTGGACGACGCTGGGCCAATTGTGCGTCGCCCATGAGTCTCCCGGTCGCGGCCGGCTGCGACAGAGCCTGGATTCATAGAAAGTGTTACAAATGTTCTCCTGTCATCTTATAGGAGATCCATTCATGGATTTAGTTATGGCTTGAGAATGTGACTGGTCTACGGAGTTCTCCTTTATGTCTGTCTTTGTATGTGACAACAACTTTTCTGTATTATGTGTATTTCCACAATCAATAATCATAAACGGTACTTCACTATGAATACTTTTGACTATGTGGTTTGAAGTACTTTACCGTTATCTTGCACATACATGAAGACTACTATAGACAGAAATCAATGCAGTAATGTTTTATTAAATAAAGGCTCTGATTAAAATATAATATTAATAAAATCAGGCATTTGGCTAATTCTTCTTCCCAGAAGCTCCTCTGAATGGTTTGGAGATGGCTCTGGAGAGAGCGTGTAACACCCTGACTATGAGTGGGTGTTTACGGGACTGGGACTCCTGGGGAGCAGGGGCCGGTGTGGTTGTCAGGTCCTCCTTGGGAGGGGAAGTGGATGGAACCTCTGGAACCTCACACTCAGCATCTGTCATAAGAACATTTCATAATCAGAAAATGAATGTGTGTGTTTGTGTCTGTCCGTCTGCCTGCCTGCCTGTCCGTCTGCCTGCCTGTCCGTCTGTCTGTCTGCCTGCCCGTCCGTCTGCCTGTCCGTCTGTCTGCCTGTCTGCCTGTCTGTCTGTCTGCCTGTCTGCCTGCCTGTCCGTCTGCCTGCCTGTCCGTCTGCCTGTCTGTCTGTCTGTCTGTCTGCCTGTCCGTCTGCCTGCCTGCCTGCCTGCCTGTCTTTCTGTCTGCCTGCCTGTCTGTCTGCATGTCTGTCCGTCGGTCTGCCTGTATCTGTTGTCACTGTTTTAACAAGCTTGTCATAGGGTGATACATCAATATGACATTATCGATGCTTATCACTTACCCTGTGAAATATGAGTCTCTCTGAGACGTTTGGTAGGCAGTGCATCCTGTTTAGGGTGGCTCTTCGGTTCCCCTTTTGTCTTGAACAGCTGTTGACAAAACACATCAGGACAACTGAGCCTGTGTAAAATACAGAGTGTGCATCCCAAAAGGCACCCTATTCGCTACGTAAGGCACTACTTTTGAAAAGGGCCCATAGAGCGCTGGTAAAAAGTAGTGCACTATATAGGGAATAGGGTGCCATTTGGGACATAGCCATTGACTCTCTCCCATGTGTATTAGGATTGCATTACAGCGTCCTCACTCAACCTCCTAAAGACAATGACAACAGTTTTGTTCTAATGCTGAGAGACAATAGGGGTGTAGTGAATCTGTAGGGTAAAATTCAGCCCTGCCTTACAGAGGTAATCTCAAAACACAGAGCACCCTACCTTAATCATGATCTTTGGAAACTTATGCATTTTCGGTAGGAAACGCCACTTCCTGTTACGCAGACGCGTAATGGACTGCGTTGTAGCCCTGATTGTCCCTGATCCCTGGGTTAGCGTCGTTTCGCAGCAAATATTCCAGACACCTAGAGGTCAGAGGTCAAGAGTTCACTAATCATTATACCAACATCAAGACAGACAGATAAGCAAGCAGAGACACTTTCCCAAAGGAGACGTGGCCAAGCTTTCACACTGCAGATTTTAACACTAGTATGCATTCAAACACGGCCAACAACATACTCTAGACTACAATGAAATGTGAAAGGTCATGGCACCACAACATACTCTCCAGACTACAGTGAAATGTGAAAGGTCATGGCACCACAACATACTCTCCAGACTACAGTGAAATGTGAAAGGTCATGGCACCACAACATACTCTCCAGACTACAGTGAAATGTGAAAGGTCATGGCACCACAACACACACAACAGTAAGAGAGGTGTGAGACGTACTTTCCGTCTGTGTCGGAGGCAGCAGCGTAGTGGAGCGGGGTGCAACCCCTTTTATCCAGATCGTTCACACTGGCCCCAGACCCCACCAAGGCAAACAGACACTGGTAGTTACAATTGGCTGCCGCATAATGCAGAGGACTCCTAGAAGAACGCACAGAAACCATTCAACATCAACAACAGAAACAGCTTATTGGAGCTGTAAAACATTTACATTTTACGTCATTTAGCAGACACTCTTATCCAGTGCGACTTACAGGAGCAATTAGGGTTAAGTGCCTTTCTGCAGGGCACATAGATTTTTCACCTAGTCGGCTAGGGGATTCGAACCAGCAACCTTTCGGTTACTGACCCAACGCTCTTAACCGCTAGGCTACCTGCCGCCCAATATTTCCCATAATAATTCCTATATGCCCCTATACTATATTCCCCATTATCATAAAGATCACATATGAAAGTTATTTGATGCCACAGACAGACCTTCCGAAGCTGTCCTTTCTGTTGAAGTCTGCCCCTGTGTTGAGCAGCAGATTCAGACAGTCCAGGTTCCTGGTAACAAGATATCAAGTTCAGAAAGGCTCTCGTACATCTGAGCTATCAGGTGAATGGTAACAAGATATCAAGTTCAGAAAGGCTCTCGTACATCTGAGCTATCAGGTGGATGGTAACAAGATATCAAGTTCAGAAAGGCTATCGTACATCTGAGCTATCAGGTGGATGGTAACAAGATATCAAGTTCAGAAAGGCTCTCGTACATCTGAGCTATCAGGTGGATGGTAACAAGATATCTAGTTCAGAAAGGCTCTCGTACATCTGAGCTATCAGGTGGATGGTAACAAGATATCAAGTTCAGAAAGGCTCTCGTTCATCTGAGCTATCAGGTGGACGGTAACAAGATATCAAGTTCAGAAAGGCTCTCGTTCATCTGAGCTATCAGGTGGATGGTAAAAAGATATCAAGTTCAGAAAGGCTCTCGTACATCTGAGCTATCAGGTGGATGGTAACAAGATATCAAGCTCAGAAAGGCTCTCGTACATCTGAGCTATCAGGTGGATGGTAACAAGATATCAAGTTCAGAAAGGCTCTCGTACATCTGAGCTATCAGGTGGATGGTAACAAGATATCAAGTTCAGAAAGGCTCTCGTACATCTGAGCTATCAGGTGGATGGTAACAAGATATCAAGTTCAGAAAGGCTCTCGTACATCTGAGCTATCAGGTGGATGGTAACAAGATATCAAGTTCAGAAAGGCTCTCGTTCATCTGAGCTATCAGGTGGACGGTAACAAGATATCAAGTTCAGAAAGGCTCTCGTTCATCTGAGCTATCAGGTGGATGGTAAAAAGATATCAAGTTCAGAAAGGCTCTCGTACATCTGAGCTATCAGGTGGATGGTAACAAGATATCAAGTTCAGAAAGGCTCTCGTACATCTGAGCTATCAGGTGGATGGTAACAAGATATCAAGGTCAGAAAGGCTCTCGTTCATCTGAGCTATCAGGTGGATGGTAACAATGAGAACCTGAAAGAAAAGAGAAACCCGTACACTGCTCTTGCTAGTATCACTGTTTTTATAATGCTACTAAAAGCAATAATAAAAAGTGATACTAGCAAGAGCAGTTTGCAGGCTTCTCTTTCAAGAAGATATAAAGACAATTTAGACCAGAGCTCAAGTCAATACCACCATGGCATGGAACCACATTATACAGAAATGATACCGCACTAATGATCTATACGATTTTTTAAATAACTCTAAACAATACTGCTAAACCATGTGAAATGTAAGAGTGTGAATATGTGTTTGTTCTTTCTGGTGGCTTTCCAGTTCATGAACTAAATATTCCTTGGTGTAAAGCCTGGACCAGTCCACTCACCCTCCAGCTGCTGCAGCATGTAAACAGGTCCTTCCAAAGTCGTCAGGGGTGTCTATATCAAAGCCTGATGAGAGGAGCTTCCGACAGCAGTCAGAGAACCCACTGAGAGCAGCCAGGTGGAGGCGGAACATCCCATGGACGCCTCGCCTGCAACACATTTTTACATTTTAGACTTTAAGCAGACACTCTTATCCAGAGCGACTTACAGTTGATTCAGCTAAGATTGGAAACAGCACCACATCACAGTCCTCATTAAACCCCACAGCAGATCAACACATCAGAATGCTGCAATGCCCTGTCTATCAACCCCCCACACACCACAATGTGTTGAGCATAGTCTCCAAGCGGGAATTCGGTCAATGACAGAATTGCAGATGCATGTTGCATTATTGCTGGAAACTGTGTGTGTGTTCTCACTTGGCTGTGTCAGCTCCGTTCGTGATGAGTGTATTGATGAGTAACTCGTGGCCGTAGCGAGCAGAGATGTGCAGGGGTGTGTTTCCATTCTTATCTTCACAGTCGATCTCAGCACCTACAGAACACACACACACACAGACACACACAGACACACACAGACACACACAGACACACACACACACACACACATACACACACACAGACACACACACACGTCAACCACTTGACCCTAGAGGCCTCATGAAGCTTCATGTTCAACCACATTGCAAGTAACATTGCTCTGTGCCAGTGAATCATGGTTTGAAGACTAAAGACAATGCTGAAGAGCCTACTGGTTCATATATATTCAGTTGAGAGCATTCACAGCGACTCACCATTCTGGATGATGGCTTGAGATCTGGAGAAGCGTCCGTGGATGGCCGTCATGTGGAGGGGGGTCTTTCCATCTTTACTCTGCAGATAGAAAGACAAAGATGGTTCACACGGCAGTCTGTGCTGCTGACAACAGGCAAAATCAAACACGTATTGGAGGAGCGCTTGATTGCATTTAGTTTGCATTGTTAGGCCTATTCCATTGGTATTTGAATGTAGACCAGGGCCAAATACTAAGCCATGTGCTGCGTCAGTGTGGGCGTCCCAAATGGCACCCTATTTATAAGTACACTACTTTTTGAACCAAAGTAGTGTACTTATAAAGGGAACAGGGTGCCATTTGGGACACAGGCAGTGTCATCACGGCTCCTTGCTCTATGGGCCCCTGGTCAAAAGTAGTGCACTACATAGGGAATAGGGTGTTATTTAGTTCAGACACGGTGTTGGTCATCCAGTCTCCTCACCTTGATGTTGACGAGGGCCCCGTTGCCCACCAGCAGCTCCAAGCAGAGCGCCCCATGGCGCAAGGCGGCCGTGAAGTGGAGTGGGGCGAAACCCTTCTCGTTCACCTGGTTCACGTTGGCGCCACACTCGATCAGCTCATTCACCACCACATCCTGCCCGTTGTAGCATGCCACGTGGAGGGGGGTGTTACCGTAACCATTGGGCTCATTTATCTGGAGGGAGCAAGGGAGGGAAAAGAGTGGAGAGAGAGAGGGGGGGGGGGGGAACAAAACAATACATTCCTGATCAGGTCACTTGGTTCTGAAACCCCCCTGGTCCAACCTCTCTCTCTTCATCACTTGGTTATGAAAAACCCCTGGTCCAACCTCTCTCTCTTCGTTACTTGGTTCTGAAAACCCCCTGGTCCAACCTCTCTCTCTTCATTACCTGGTTATGAAAACCCCCTGGTCCAACCTCTCTCTCTTCATTACTTGGTTATGAAAACCCCCTGGTCCAACCTCTCTCTCTTCATTACTTGGTTATGAAAACCCCCTGGTCCAACCTCTCTCTCTTCATTACTTGGTTCTGAAAACCCCCTGGTCCAACCTCTCTCTCTTCATTACTTGGTTCTGAAAACCCCCTGGTCCAACCTCTCTCTCTTCATTACTTGGTTATGAAAACCCCCTGGTCCAACCTCTCTCTCTTCATTACTTGGTTATGAAAACCCCCTGGTCCAACCTCTCTCTCTTCATTACTTGGTTATGAAAAACCCCTGGTCCAACCTCTCTCTCTTCATTACTTGGTTATGAAAACCCCCTGGTCCAACCTCTCTCTCTTCATTACTTGGTTCTGAAAACCCCCTGGTCCAACCTCTCTCTCTTCATTACTTGGTTATGAAAACCCCCTGGTCCAACCTCTCTCTCTTCATTACTTGGTTCTGAAAACCCCCTGGTCCAACCTCTCTCTCTTCATTACTTGGTTCTGAAAACCCCCTGGTCCAACCTCTCTCTCTTCATTACTTGGTTATGAAAACCCCCTGGTCCAAATCACTGGCTCTAACCTCTCTCTCTTCATTACTATTATGAAAACCCCCTACACATTTGAATGCTTGTTGACTCACATCCACTCCAAGGTCCAGGAGGTACTTGACCACACTGATCATTCCACTGGAGGCTGCAGAGTGGAGAGGGGTGTAGGCCTTCTTGTCTTTACAGGACACCTCTGATCCATGAGAGGCCAGCAGTTTCACCACCTCAATGTGCCCTATGGTAGAGAGAGAGAGGGAGGGATAAATAGAGAGAGAGAGAGAGAGAGAGAGAGAGAGAGAGAGAGAGAGAGAGAGAGAGAGAGAGAGAGAGAGAGAGAGAGAGAGAAGGGGAGGGAGATAGTAAGGGGGTTAAGAGAGAAACAGAGATACAAACACAGAGAGATAGGCAGAGAGAGGGAGAGATAGATTAGTTTACAGTGGTACACAGCACCATAAGCAACACCTACATCATGTTAGTACAACTGAAAACATCTAATCAACCTACTTAGTACATGATTCTGACATAATAACACACTAGACGTGGCTCATACAGCTGAGCTGTGAGACTAACACACAGTCCATTCATTCATTTATTCATTGGTATAAAGGACATTAGTCAGAATGTAAATGATGTGGTAAACTCATCACCCATGTAAGCAGCCCAGTGGATTGCTCGGCGATCCTTCTTGTCAAAGGCATTAATGTTGGCTCCTCTGGAGAGAAGCAGCCTCACCATCTAACAGGGAGAGGAGAGAGAAACAAAACACAGGTTGAGGAAAACTAAACAGCAAAATCCGCTAAATCTGGCTTCAAAGCCTTCCCTTTAAAATTATATATTTTGTATTCACAATGAATGAAAGATAACATGTAAAGACATTGTCACGGTTCAGACAGACGACCAGAGGACCACAATTGCGTCACACCAGAAAGTTTATTAAACTTAAGGGAAAAGGGAAGTAGGGAGTGAATGAAGGCTCCAGGGGTAACAGGGATCCCGTCCAATGCGCTGGGTCTGTGCCCCCCCCAGTGGCAGCGATGCGTCCTATGAAGCCGGTGGTGGGTGGTCCAGAAGTCCTGGGGGGGGGAGACACAGACACAACAGGGCGGAATGAAACCAGGCAGCAGTACAGTTCAAGGGAAATCCAAAATACGTAGTAGCAAGGCAGAAGGCTGGTCAGAGTTACCGGGATTGAAGAGTAGTCAGGAGTCGTAATGGCAGAAGCAGGTCTGGATCTCCTGAGGCAGAAGAGTATCCAAAAAACAGGCAGGTCCGGGGTCACAAAACCAGGGTGAGCCAGAAGCGCGAGCAAACAGGTTCCGGGTGTGAGCTTTGCAGACGATCTGACACCGGAGAGCTGAAAGACAGGGCCTTAAATACTGGGAGAGGTAGTGGGTAATGCAGCGCAGCTGGCAGAGTAATTAGAGCAGAGCAGAGCAGGGACAGGTGGAGCTAGTTAGGCTGAGTAGAGAGAGTGGTGAGCAGAGTGGAAGAAAATAAAGGTGGTAACCCGGTGGAGTGAGAGGCCCATGACAGAACCCCCCCCCCAAGGGACGGCCCCAGAAGTCCCAAGAGCAACACCACGCCGGGCGGGAGGAGGGGAGCCGGAGGAGGGCTAGAACTCCTCCGAACGGTCCGAGTGAACGTCCTCATCCTCGGAGGAAGCCGGAGGGCCGTGGTCGGGAGATGGGACAGGTCCCGAGACAGGATCAGGCACAGGACAGGAAGCTGAGCGGGCCGGACGGTTAGGGACCCCTCTGGGGCGGCCCCTACGGATTGCAGGTTGATCAGGATGCCGTTGGTGGAAAGCGGTGATGAGAGTCCTATCCACAATCCGACTAGCTGGCACCCAGGTCCTTTCCTCAGGTCCATAGCCCTCCCAGTCAATGAGGTACTGGAGACCCCTACCCCTCCGTCTGGACCGAAGCAGGCGGCGGACGGTGTAAACCAGACCACCATCGACGAGCCGTGGAGGAGGAGGACCAGGCGCAGCAGGGACCAGCGGACTCTCATGGATGGGCTTAATCTTAGACACATGGAAAGTGGGGTGCACCCTCAGGGAATTAGGCAGTTGGAGCCGGACAGCAGTTGGGATAATCACTCTTATGATAGGGAATGGGCCAATGAACCGAGGTGCCAGCTTCTGCGACTCCACCCTGAGTGGCAGGTTCTTCGATGACAACCACACCCTTTGACCAACATGGTAGGTGGGAGCAGGAATTCTCCGACGGTTGGCCCCGGTAGTGTAGCTGGCAACGGATCTGAGGAGTGTGGCTCGGGCTTGTGACCAGGTGCGGCGACATCGACGGGCAAAAGCAAGTGCAGATGGGCAAGTAACCTCCTCTTCCTGGCTGGCAAATAGAGGAGGCTGGTATCCATAAACACATTGGAAAGGGGACATACCGATGGCAGAGCAGGTCAGAGAATTGTGTGCGTACTCCACCCATGTCAATTGCTGCGACCAGGAGTGGGGGTTGCGTGAAGTCATGCATCGCAGTGCCTTCTCGAGCTCCTGATTAGCCCGCTCTGACTGCCCATTGGATTGGGGATGGAATCCGGAAGTCAGACTGACTGTGGCTCCCAGCAGGTGACAGAACTCCTTCCAAAAAGCGGAGGAGAATTGTGGACCACGGTCAGAAACTACATCCTTTGGCAGTCCGTGGATCCGGAAGACGTGTTCCAGGACCACCTGGGCGGTCTCCTTGGCGGTTGGGAGCTTGGGGAGGGGAATGAAGTGTGCCATCTTGCTGAAACGGTCAACGATGGTGAGAATGACGGTCATGCCACTTGAAGGGGGCAGCCCCGTGACAAAGTCAAGGGCGATGTGAGACCAGGGACGTCTGGGCACAGGCAGGGGCTGCAGCAATCCGGCTGGGGGCTGGCAGGACGACTTGTGTTGGTTGCAGATGGGGCAGGCTTGGACGAATTCCCGTACATCCTTCCTCAGAGAGGGCCACCAGAATCTCTGGGCGAGCAGGTTGTAAGTGCGGGTGGAGCCAGGGTGACAAGCTAGGCGGGAGTCATGTCCCCACTGAACGACCTGGGACCTCAGGTCTTCGGGGACAAAAAGGCGGTCAGCTGGGCAAGTGCTGGGACCTGGCTGGTTACGGAGAGCCTCCAGCACCTGTTCCTCAACAGCCCAGGTCAGAGCTGCAACGATGCAGGGACTTGGCAGAATCGACACAGGGTCCTTGGAGGGGGTGTCATCCTTCTGGAATTGACGGGAGAGGGCGTCTGGCTTGGTGTTGCGTGATCCAGGCCGGTATGACAGAGTGAAATTAAACCTGGTGAAGAACAGGGCCCAGCGGGACTGCCTGGAGTTCAACCGTTTGGCCGTGCGGATGTACTCCAAGTTCTTATGATCGGTCCAAACGAGAAATGGAATGGTGGACCCCTCCAGCCAGTGACGCCACTCCTCCAAGGCAAGCTTCACAGCCAGCAGCTCACGGTTCCCTATGTCGTAATTGCACTCAGAGGGGGACAACCGACGTGAGAAAAAGGCACAGGGATGGAGCTTCCTATCCTCCGCAGCCCACTGAGAAATCACAGCACCAACTCCCACATCCGAGGCGTCCACCTCCACAATGAATTGCCGGTCCACATCAGGCATCTGGAGGATGGGAGCGGAGGTGAACCTCACCTTGAGGGTACTGAAGGCTTTGTCGGCTGCTGGGGTCCAGGTGAAGGGTTGCTTGGTGCTGGTTAGAGCAGTGAGAGGGGCAGCAACGGTACTGTAGTTCCGGATAAACTTCCTATAGAAGTTAGCAAACCCCAGAAACTGTTGCAGCTTCTTTCTGTTCTCCGGAACTGGCCATGAAGTGACTGCTGATACTTTGGCAGGATCCATTTGGATACTTCCCTCTGCCACTATGTACCCCAGGAAGGCCACTGTCTTGACGTGAAACTCACATTTCTCTGCCTTGGCGTAGAGGGAATTCTCCAGAAGACGATGAAGGACTTGCTGGACATGGCGGGTGTGTTCAGACAGGTTTCTGGAGTAGATTAAGATGTCATCCAGGTAAACGAAGACAAACTTGTTTAACATGTCCCGCAGTACATCATTCACTAGAGCCTGGAACACAGCAGGAGCATTGGTGAGGCCAAAAGGCATAACCAGATACTCGTAGTGGCCTGTTGGTGTATTGAATGCGGTTTTCCATTCATCTCCCTCCCGGATCCGCACTAGGTGGTAAGCGTTTCTGAGATCCAACTTGGTAAAAACAGTGGCTCCCTGGAGCAACTCAAAAGCAGAGGTGAGCAGAGGCAGAGGGTAACGGTTCTTCACTGTGATGTCGTTGAGTCCCCTGTAGTCGATGCAGGGGCGAAGAGATCCGTCCTTCTTCCCCACAAAGAAGAAGCCAGCACCAGCAGGAGATGAAGATGAACGGATTAATCCTGCGGACAGAGAGCCATTGATGTAGTCCTCCATGGACTTTCTTTCAGGAGCAGACAACGAATAAAGACGACCCTTTGGAGGAGCTGTTCCAGGGAGGAGGTCGATGGCACAGTCGTACGGTCGGTGAGGGGGCAGAGATGTGGCTCTTGCTTTGTTAAACACCTCTCTGAGACCATGGTAGCATTCTGGGACATTGGAGAGGTCAGGAGCGGAGTTAGTAGGTACTGGCCGAGGGGGTAGTGCGGCAGCAAGCAGGCAGGTTCGGTGGCAGTCCTCTCCCCACTCCCTGATCACCCCGGTCACCCAGTCGAGCTGAGGATTGTGCCGGCGGAGCCATGGGTAACCCAGGATGAGGGGTTGGCCTGGAGAGGGGAGCAGGTGAAACTGGATAGTTTCTTGATGGTTTCCGGACAGACCCATCGAGACCGGGGCCGTGACATGAGTGACCGATCCGAGTAAGTGTCCGTCCAGTGCCCGGGCAGGAATAGGAGGTGTCAAACGGAGGTTCTCCAGTCCCAGTTGGCGTGCCAGCTTGATGTCCATTATGTTGGCTTCGGCGCCAGAATCCACCAGAGCAGCCAGGGTGTGAGTTGAGTCAGAGAGGCGGAGGTGAACTTGCAGCAGGGGTTTGCGGTCGGAGGACTGGATGGTCATTGAACTCAACCGGACTCCCCCTATGCCCGGTGAGCTTCGGCCCTTTAAAGGGCAGGTTACCACACGATGTCCATCACCTCCACAATAGAGGCAGAGGTTTGAGGTGAAGCGGCGCTGGCGCTCTGCAGGAGTGAGGGAGGCTCGCCCAATCTCCATAGGCTCAGACTGATCAAGCTGACCTGGGTGAGTGGCAGTAGATGACAGGAGCCCAGTCGGATCTCTCCGAATGCCGGTAGTAGGTGGACCTTGGCGCCCCCTCTCACGACGACGGGTCTGTATCCTTCTGTCGATCCTGACAGTCAGTGCGATGGCTTCATCAAGAGTGGAAGGCAGTTCATGGGAGACCAACTCGTCCTTGATATAGTCAGCCAAACTATGGAAGAACGCGTCCACCAACGATGGTGTGTTCCAAGAACTTCGTCTAGCCAGGGTTCGGAAGTCGATGGAATGGTCTGCGACTGTACGTCTGCCTTGTCGAATACTGAACAGTTCACGAGACGCCTCTGCGGTGGGTGAATCCAGGTCAAACACCTTCAGCATCTCCTCAGCAAACAGGTCGAAGGTTGCACATGCGGGGGTTTGACGTTCGAACTCTGCTGTTCCCCAGAGTCGAGCTCGGCCCGTCAGGTGAGTGATGGCATACCCAACTTTAGCCCCCTCCGTGGCGAAGGTCCTTGGCTGCAAGGAGAACTGAAGTCGGCAGCTAGTCAGGAATGGCCGGACCTGGGTTGAATCGCCGTTGAACCGCTCTGGGTTTCCAATCTTGGGTTCCGGAGCAGCGGCTGCAATGACCGGGGCAGGTAACTCGGGGGCTGGGCTGGTGGGCAGACTGGCTGGGGTAAGGTTGGTGAGGAGTTGAATGATCATGGCGAGTTGTTGTTGCTGCTGCTGGAACTGCTGCTCATGCTCATCGGTTTCCATGTCGGGGAAAGTGTGCGCTGAGTCCATAATGGTCAGATCGTACTGTCACGGTTCAGACAGACGACCAGAGGACCACAATTGCGTCACACCAGAAAGTTTATTAAACTTAAGGGAAAAGGGAAGTAGGGAGTGAATGAAGGCTCCAGGGGTAACAGGGATCCCGTCCAATGCGCTGGGTCTGTGCCCCCCCCAGTGGCAGCGATGCGTCCTATGAAGCCGGTGGTGGGTGGTCCAGAAGTCCTGGGGGGGGGAGACACAGACACAACAGGGCGGAATGAAACCAGGCAGCAGTACAGTTCAAGGGAAATCCAAAATACGTAGTAGCAAGGCAGAAGGCTGGTCAGAGTTACCGGGATTGAAGAGTAGTCAGGAGTCGTAATGGCAGAAGCAGGTCTGGATCTCCTGAGGCAGAAGAGTATCCAAAAAACAGGCAGGTCCGGGGTCACAAAACCAGGGTGAGCCAGAAGCGCGAGCAAACAGGTTCCGGGTGTGAGCTTTGCAGACGATCTGACACCGGAGAGCTGAAAGACAGGGCCTTAAATACTGGGAGAGGTAGTGGGTAATGCAGCGCAGCTGGCAGAGTAATTAGAGCAGAGCAGAGCAGGGACAGGTGGAGCTAGTTAGGCTGAGTAGAGAGAGTGGTGAGCAGAGTGGAAGAAAATAAAGGTGGTAACCCGGTGGAGTGAGAGGCCCATGACAGACATGGTACATTTCTCCCCTTTTAGTCCCCCTTTGACCTCCCCCTCCCCCCAGAATGCCTCCAAACACATTTAAAAAGAAAGGGAAAGTAATTGAGTTACATGTCAGAAAACAAAACAAAAGTATACAACAACGTTACTTCAAGCAAAAATGTAATAGCCTAACAATTTCAGGTGATTAAGTGATTTTATAGGCCTATATAGCAGTAATCTCAAGGTGGGGCCAAGAGTACTAATCTGGAGGAAGTGTTTGGAGCTGTTCAAAATAGGATATCATCGGGTCCCAGGAGGAATAAAATGAGTTGGTTGACCCTCGAATGGTAACTTCATTTTTTCTCATTTTAGGAACAGCTTCAGATCTTCGAGCCAAAGAGAGGCTAAGGGAGGATTGATAGATTTCCAATCCAATAAAATCCTTCTGCGGGCTAACATGGAGGCAAAGGCAATGGCATCTAGCTGTCTATTGGTCAGAGAAGGATTGTTGTTTGGTACTCCAAAAATAGCAATTTCTGCACTAGGCTGCAACTTTATATCAAATGCTTCAGAAAGGGTTTTAAATAGTGGACAAATAATCTGCCAGACGGGGACAGGACCAGAACATGTGGGTCAAGTCCACCAAGGAGCTTTTACACCTGTCACATGTACCATCAATATTTGGGTAGAATTTGGACAATCTGGCCTTACTGAAATGGATACGGTAAAGTACCTTAAACTGTATAAGGCTGAGCCGGGCACAAGAGGAGCTTCCATTTACCCTCAGTAAGGCATTTCACACTCAGATCGGATTTTATTCAAAGCCTCCTCTGAACAAACTCAAGCATACAACTAGGGCTGTGATGGTCATGGAACTTCAGGTGTCGGTGATTGGCGTGTCTTATGTACGTGGTCATCGACAAAACTGACAGCTGACAGGGGGGCGGGACGCACATTAGCAAAGGAAAACATTAGCGCGTTTAGGCCAGTCTTGCTCTCAAGTTTGGGGAAGCTAATTTTCTCCATGAAGAATATATCAAGCATTCCATGCATCATCACATTTGCAAACTTATTAAAAATAAATAAAAAATTCACCTTTATTTAACCAGGTAAGCCAGTTGAGAACAAGTTCTCATTTACAACTGCGACCTGGCCAAGATAAAGCAAAGCAGTGCGATAAAAATAACACAGAGTTACATTTGGGGTAAAAAAACATAAAGTCAAAAATACAACAGAAAATATATATACAGTGTGTGCAAATGTAGCAAGTTATGGAGGTAAGGCAATAAATAGGCTATAGTGCAAAATAATTACAATAGTATTAACACTGGAATGCTAGATGTGCAAGAGATTATGTGCAAATAGAGATACCGGGGTGCAAAAGAGCAAAATAAATAACAATATAGGGATGAGGTAGTTGGGTGGCCTAATTTCAGATGGGCTGTGTACAGGTGCAGTGATCGGTAAGGTGCTCTGACAACTGATGCTTAAAGTTAGTGAGGGAGATAAGAGTCTCCAGCTTCAGAGATTTTTGCAATTCGTTCCAGTCATTGGCAGCAGAGAACTGGAAGGAATGGCGGCCAAAGGAGGTGTTGGCTTTGGGAATGACCAGTGAGATATACCTGCTGGAGCGCAGACTACGGGTGGGTGCTGCTATGGTGACCAATGAGCTAAGATAAGGCGGGGATTTGCCTAGCAGTGATTTATAGATGGCCTGGAGCCAGTGGGTTTGACGACGAACATGTAGTGAGGACCAGCCAACAAGAGCGTACAGGTCACAGTGGTGGGTAGTGTATGGGGCTTTGGAGACAAAACGGATGGCACTGTGATAGACTACATCCAGTTTGCTGAGTAGAGTGTTGGAGGCTATTTTGTAAATGACATCGCCGAAGTCAAGGATCGGTAGGATAGTCAGTTTTACGAGGGCATGTTTGGCAGCATGAGTGAAGGAGGCTTTGTTTGCGAAATAGGAAGCCGATTCTAGATTTAACTTTGGATTGGAGATTCTTTATGTGAGTCTGGAAGGAGAGTTTACAGTCTAACCAGACACCTAGGTATTTGTAGTTGTCCACATACTCTAGGTCAGACCCGTCGAGAGTGGTGATTCTAGTCGGGAGGGCGGGTGCCAGCAGCGTTCGATTGAAAAGCATACATTTAGTTTTACTAGTGTTTAAGAGCAGTTGGAGGCTACTGAAGGAGTGTTGTATGGCATTGAAGCTCGTTTGGAGGTTTGTTAACACAGTGTCCAATGAAGGGCCAGATGTATACAAAATGGTGTCGTCTGCGTAGAGGTGGATCTGAGAGTCACCAGCAGCAAGAGCGACATCATTGATATACACGGAGAAAAGTGTCGGCCCAAGAATTGAACCCTGTGGCACCCCCATAGAGACTGCCATAGGTCCAGACAACAGGCCCTCCGATTTGACACACTGAACTCTATCTGAGAAGTAGTTGGTGAACCAGGCGAGGCAGTCATTTGAGAAACCAAGGATATTTAGTCTGCCAATAAGAATGCGGTGGTTGACAGAGTCGAAAGCCTTGGCCAGGTCGATGAAGACGGCTGCACAGTACTGTCTATTATCAATCGCGGTTATAATATCGTTATCCTATGTTGATTTATGACAAGTTCATTGACTAGGGCCCTATAAAATAAGCGTTGCGGACCGAATCACGGAATCCAGACATTAAACCGAAATTCAACAATATTCAAACATTTATTGAACTTAGTAAGAAATCAACTAAATCTATTCAACTTGTTAGAAAACACATTCATTTGCCCAAGTCAATCATAAGACATGAACAAAATGCATCAGTGATTCGTATTTCCATGAACTTTCTGAAACGGCACAGGAATGCCCCGTCTACACTTTGTGTAGCCGTTAGCGATGATGCTAATGATAACCTTCTTCTGGTAGGGAAGGAATGGCTTTCCCCAAAACCTTCGCAAGTAAATGTTAACTACAAAGTAGCCTATGCCTGCCTGGCAGAATTATACCGTGATCATTTGCATCACTCCAGTGGCCATTTGTTCTACAGCAACACCGCTTAACCAAACAAAGGTCTCTTCCTGGTGCACGCTTGCATTTAAGGGTAACTACACCCCAAAATCTAAATGTCTTACATTTTTCCCAGACCTCACAAATGGTCACCTGATAGGGTTTAAACATTGTTGTGGACATAGAACATCCAATTGTGCTGTTTTGCTATTAAAAAGGTGTACTTTTGAGAGCGAAAACCTGCCAAAACAGGGACAAACGGTCAACGGGGAAATCTAAACGGAGAAAAGGGAACTTGGGAATTAACGGAATCAGGCAAAACATTGAAGGGATTTTATAGTGCCCTAATGGACTACAGACATTGACTGTCTCCTAGACTAAAAACTAAGATTGCATGTACTGCCTATATTTTGAGGGAAACGCACTGTCCATTATTTGATTTGATCAGGGCAGGGCAGGGCAGCACACAAACTGCATTTAGTCCAATAACAATCCATGATATTATTAGGGTGATAAATAAAAGGCAGTTGCTCCATGACACAAGAGCACGCTCTACTGGGACAAAAAGCTTACAGCACCTGGTATTCCCAGGCGGTCTCCCATCCAAGTACTAACCAGGCCCAACCCTGCTTAGCTTCCGAGATCGGACGAGATCGGGCGTATTCAGGCTGGTATGGCCGTAAGCGAGGGAACAACTCTTGGTACACTATATAAAGTAAATGTGTCACTCACTCTGAAAGGGACACAGAAACTTATCCACTTTGTGACACAAACTGAAGAAGCTCAACCCTTGCTTACATTTCCTATATATATATATATATATATATATATATATATATATATATATATATATATATATATATATATATATGAGTCTTGTGGGGGGGGGGGGGGGGGGAAAGAGGGCCTATCCTATGTTGATTTATGACAAGTTCATTGACTAGGAATCCTCATCTCATTCCCAGACCCAGTGTAACCCCTCTTCTCTAGGTAGACTTCCATTAACTCCTCCCACTCCAGGACAGAGTACTTATCTGAGCCATCACCCCTAAAAAGAGGTGGAGCACTAACATCTGACTTCACAACCAGATTCAGCTTGGACGCATCAATAAAGGTTGACCCACACTGCTCAGGCAGGGGAAACTGCTGGGGTTGGTGAGGGGGACGGGCAGGAGAAAGACTTGAAACCCCAGGATGCAGTAAACTCGCTCTGATAGATTCTCCTATCTCTGAACCAATCTGCTTAATAAGGTCACTAAGCTGACTCGGAGGCGTCCCATTATCACCGAGTACTGTGGATGATGGTACATCAAAAGACAGAGGTGGGATACCCTGGTCAGGTGGAACAAACAGCCTACCCCTCCCAGTGCTTGCAAACTCAGGACTAGCAAACGCTCTACTCCCAGGAGCTGACTGTACAATTGGTGTAAATGGAAGGACACCCCTCCCTCTACCCACACTAAAATCCCCAGCATAACACGGGTGCATTTAGTGCATTCAAATACCCCCCCCAAAAAATGCAATAAACAAATTCATCCAAAACATACAAATAAGCACGAATACCTGTATCTAATGAATATGCTACATTCACTTTCACTGTTTACAGTATATATTCACTTACAGTAAGCCATCAACAAATTCACATGCGCAGGTCGTGCACCTCATCCACATGCACAGCTCCGGCGGTCGGCTTGAGCTGACCAGTCGGCAGGTCACGTAATTAGGACACTGCCACAACTGGAATTCTGATGGTTGGATAATTTTTATTCGACCTGCACACGAAGAGACAACACACAATATGTTAGCTCTTGGTGCAGCCACAGCTCTCGGGCACCTTGCTAGTTGAAGGTCAGGCAAAAGAGAACAGGTGCTGCATGCACACATTCAGTGCCTAACAACACACTATACAATACAAGTAAAATGATATACAACATAATTCTGACAAAATAAATGACATACCTGTACACGAAGAGACAACACACAATAGTTTAGCCCTTGGTGCAGCCACAGCTCTCGGGCACCTGCGTGAGCACATAGACACTCACTCAAACACTGCCCCAAATACTCCCGAGTTACAATAGGTACCCTAATTAGCGAGCTCGGTGAAAGTTGTTAACATACATCTTTATATTGTCCACATTGTAACAAAACCTGTAGTTGCGTAACAGCACTTTGTGTAACTTTACCACAGTTTTATATCGACAAATTACGGCGCCAAGGACAACATACCTTGCTAGTTGAAGGTCAGGCAAAAGAGAACAATAAGAGGGTACATAAATACAGATAACCCGCGATGGACCAAACCAAAATATACACAACTTTTACAATTAGGTGTATTAACAATATAGATACATAAAAATGTTTGTACACCAAAAAATAACATTAGCTATGGAGCTGTAATTAAATAAAGAAACCGTATTGAATTATTATTATTATTAACTTTTTAACATCCCCTCTTGACCTGGCCTACTTGAACTGTCCTTGTGTGCAATTTGGTGCATAATCTAGGGGAACAACATCACACTACTACACATATAATTCAAGTCATACCTTTATTGTCATTCATGCTCTTATTTTTAACCGAGTAGTTTTGCAAAAGTGTAACCTGCGTCAATTCTAGGAAATATTGGAATAACGTGCTTAAGAGGACACCTGACACGCACAACAGGATAACACAACAACCAGATTTTCAATTGACAATCATTGATTTAAATGGATGTGGTCAATAGATTTGTATAGGCATATATACTAATTTAATTTAACTTGTAAGCCAAGGTTTGATTAGTAGGTCTATGCAACTTGCACCTGGATAACCGCGTCATGAATCGGAACGGGCTCCAACGTCCTCATATACACATTATGACAAAATAAAGATCTTAATCTTTCACGAAATAAAGATATAGAAGAAAACAGGTTCTAGAAACTCAATTTCTCCATGGCAATAGAATGTAAACATGTATGTTGCGCCAAACATAACCAAATATCGCCTACAACTCAATTCTCAGCGCAGCAAATTGGACGATTCCACAGGCATTGATCATTCGCGACTTTAAGTAATTCCTGTTATCTCTAGAGCATCCCGTATATTTATAGCGCTGCATTTCGTCCCCCTCTGACCATGGATAGGATTGGGAGCATTCCTGAGTTCACTTATGGTCCCACTAAGGTAATTTTAGGAGATATTCCTTTTGGCATACTGTAAATGCATGTGCATAATGTACCTAATAAAGCATACTTATTTTAATTATCTTCAAAGGAATTCTGTAGAAGCAGCCTTTATTTTCAGACTCTGCAGGCCTGCTGGGAGGAAGCATATTACAATAAACAGGTAAGATTCATCCCACAAAAACAGTAACCACAGAAAGAAAGAGATAGATTTAATCCCAAAACAAGAGTTTTATTTCAAGACAGTTTAGAGAAGATGGTCATAAGAGTTCTTAATATCACTTGCAAATTGTGAGACATGAGCAGTTGTGAAATGTTACGAGAGGCCCTTCTGAAAGCACATTATATGGTCTTTAGTGGCACGGTCTCACACCTTACCTCATCTTGCAGAAGAAGCTCATGGTCCACTATCTGCTGCTCCAGAGTCGAGGCCAGGTCTCGCCCCATGTCACCATGGAGCACATGAGCGACTGGCTGGTGTCTCAGGGCAAAAAATCCCTTAGGGAGAGGTGAGTACCACGTCAGCTCTCACCTTCACTGCCATTCTCTGTCACCAGCAGCACTCCAGGAGGTGTGGGTAAAATAAACAACAGATAAATAGGAAGCCAGGAAAGTTGAAATGCTTTGTGTTTTATTTGAAGGGTGTGGAAGGAAACCCTGGAGGAGGGGAACGAACTCGCTCGGCTGGTAAGAGAATGAGAGTTAGAGACTTAGACTATCAGTCAGTGAGCTCTTTTCTAGCCTTTCAACAACTAGTTAGTACAGCAGAATATATCTGTTGTGAAATTACACTAATGGGACTTCCTGTTTCCTACGGCAGACCTGGGAAGTAAACACCTGCCTAAAAATGATTGACATGGAGCACAAGGCTGTCTGCAAGCTCCGCCGCTCTATGCACCCCACCTCTCCAGCTGGCGCTGACATGTGAGTTCCATGTACTGCCCCGCATACGGCTTGCTCCATTCATCTACACATCTGGAGCTATGCAGAAAAAAACTAGGGCAGTGTTCTCTGTGTGAACATTGCACATTGTTTAGCTTTCTCTGCTGCTTTTTGTTGATTTCAGCGACCCCAAGGTCCACATCATCATGGAGAGAGCTGTGAGGAGCATTCAGGACAAGCTGTCCAATAAGCCCTGTAGCAACCTGCTCAGCCCATCCCAGGTGGTGGTGGAGCTGGTGCCCAGGATCCTCCTGGCCCTGTGGCTTCAGCCAGAGGAAGGCCATTCAGATCACCCCATCCTCCTAAGCGGGATGGCTGTGAGTATGGTGGTGGCCGTAGGGGAGAAGCTCTCCAGCATGTTGAAGGCCTCTTCTCCTCACACCCCTTTCTCCCGGGCTGCTACTTTTGACTCTGTGAGGTCGATCCTTGGGAGAATCAGCCAGTCCTTCTCCCTGGATGACCTCACAACCCCTTTTTTTATGAGCTCTGTCTGTGCCTTTGTGGCGGACGAGGTGAAAAGCTACTTCCAGCCTACTGCAGACACCCTGCCAGTTCCCCCTGTCCTAGTGGTGGCCGTCTCCGCCACACTACCAGCTGACATCCAAGCAGGTGAGTAGCACTCATAGAGAACACTCTGACATATGCCTTTTGTCATGACATCCTGGTGCCTTGTAGTAGTAAAGCCAATCAGGATTTTAATTGTCACCCCAAACACAGATGCAGACCAGGCTTCTTCCCACCTGGAGGTTGTGGAAATCCCCCATAACACAGAGGCAGACCCAGCTTCTTCCCACCCATTGGTTGTGGACATCACCCCTAACACAGAGTCAGACCCTGCTTCTTCCAACCTGGAGGTTGTGGACATCACCCATAACACAGAGGCAGACCCGGCTTCTTCTCAGCTGGAGGTTGTGGACATCACCCCTAACAAAGAGGCACACCTGGCTTCTTCCCACCTGGAGCTTGTGGACATCACCCCTAACACAGAGTTAGAACCGGCTTCTTCCTATCAGGAGGTTGTGGAAACCACCCCTAACACAGAGACAGACCCGGCTTCTTCCCACCTGGAGCTTGTTGACATCTCCCATAACTCAGAGGCAGACCCAGCATCTTCCCACCTGGAGGTTGTGGACATCACCTCAAACACAGAGGCAGACCCGGCTTCTTCTCACCTGGAGGTTGTGGACATCACCCCTAACAAAGAGGCACACCTTGCTTCTTCCCAACTGGAGGTTGTGGACATCACTCCTAACAAAGAGGCACACCTGGCTTCTTCCCACCAGGAGCTTGTGGACATCACCCCTAACACAGAGGCAGACCCATCTTCTTCCCACCAGGAGGTTATGGAAATCATCCCTAACACAGAGGCAGACCTGGCTGCTTTCCACTTGGAGCTTGTGGACATCACCCCTAACACAGAGGCTAAGAAGGCTTCTTCCCACCTGGAGCTTGTGGACATCACCCCTAACACAGAGTTAGACCCGGCTTCTTCCTATCAGGAGGTTGTGGAAACCACCCCTAACACAGAGGCAGACCCGGCATCTTCCCACCTGGAGCTTGTGGACATCACCCCAAACAAAGAGGCAGATCCTGCTTCTTCCCACCTGGAGCTTGTGGACATCACCCCTAACACAGAGTTAGACCCGGCTTCTTCCTATCAGGAGGTTGTGGAAACCACCCCTAACACAGAGACAGACCCGGCATCTTCCCACCTGGAGCTTGTGGACATCACCCCAAACAAAGAGGCAGATCCTGCTTCTTCCCACCTGGAGCTTGTGGACATCAACCCTAACACAGAGTTAGACCCGGCTTCTTCCTATCAGGAGGTTGTGGAAACCACCCCTAACACAGAGGCAGACCCGGCATCTTCCCACCTGGAGCTTGTGGACATCACCCCAAACAAAGAGGCAGATCCTGCTTCTTCCCACCTGGAGTTTGTGGACATCACCCCTAACACAGATGCAGACCTGGCTTCTTCCCACCTAGAGGTTGTGGACATCACCCCAAACACAGAGGCAGATCCTGCTTCTTCCCACCTGGAGCTTGTGGACATCACCCCTAACACAGAGGCAGACCCGGCTTCTTTCCACCTAGTTGTTGTGGACATAACCTTTAACACAGAGGCAGACCCGGCTTATTCCCAGCTGGAAGTTGTGGAAATCACCCCTAACATAGAGGCAGACCCGGCTTCTTCCCACCGTAAGGTTGTGGACATCACCCCTAATACAGAGGTAGACCCGGCTTCTTCCCACCGTATGGTTGTTGACATCTCCCATAACTCAGAGGCAGACCCAGCATCTTCCCACCTGGAGGTTGTGGACATCACCTCAAACACAGAGGCAGACCCGGCTTCTTCTCACCTGGAGGTTGTGGACATCACCCCTAACAAAGAGGCACACCTTGCTTCTTCCCAACTGGAGGTTGTGGACATCACTCCTAACAAAGAGGCACACCTGGCTTCTTCCCACCAGGAGCTTGTGGACATCACCCCTAACACAGAGGCAGACCCATCTTCTTCCCACCAGGAGGTTATGGAAATCATCCCTAACACAGAGGCAGACCTGGCTGCTTTCCACTTGGAGCTTGTGGACATCACCCCTAACACAGAGGCTAAGAAGGCTTCTACCCACCTGAAGTTTGTGGTCCTCACCCCTAACACAGAGTTAGACCCGGCTTCTTCCTATCAGGAGGTTGTGGAAACCACCCCAAACACAGAGGCAGACCCGGCTTATTCCCACCGTAAGGTTGTGGACATCACCCCTAACACAGAGGCAGACCCGGCTTCTTCCTATCAGGAGGTTGTGGAAACCACCCCTAACACAGAGGCAGACCCGGCATCTTCCCACCTGGAGGTTGTGGACATCACCCCAAACAAAGAGGCAGATCCTGCTTCTTCCCACCTGGAGTTTGTGGACATCACCCCTAACATAGAGGCAGACCCGGCTTCTTCCCACCGTAAGGTTGTGGACATCACCCCTAATACAGAGGTAGACCCGGCTACTTCTCACCTGGAGGTTGTGGAAATCACCCCTAACAAAGAGGCAGAACCCGTCTCTTCCCACTTGGAGATTGTGTTCGTCACACCTAACACAGAGGCAGAACCCGTCTCGTCCCACTTGGAAGTTGTGGACATCACCCCTTACACAGAGGCAGACCCGGCTTCTACCCACCTGAAGGTTGTGGACATCACCCCTAACACAGAGGCAGATCCTGCTTGTTCTCAGCTGGAGGTTTTGGACCTCACCCCTAACACAGATAAATACCCTGCTTCTTCACTCTTGGAAGTTGCGGACGTCACACCTGAAGAAAAGCCTCTCATGGTGGCCGTCTACGCCACTCTGCCATCTGACATCCAAGCAGGTGAGTAAGACTTATAGAAAGCACTCTGACAGGTGCCGTTCATCATGATAACATGTAAAGTGTTGGTCCCATGTTTCATGAGCTGAAATAAAAGATCCCATTCAACTGGCCAGTGTTTAGAACCTACGGTTTGCATTTATTTACATTCTGCCCCACTTTTGTCCCTTTCCAGAGGATGTTGCTGTGGTCACCCTGGACGTCACCCCACACGTCACCAAGGAGGTGACCCTGGATGTTCCATGCAGGGCGAGGAAAGGGGCAGTCCGGCGTTTTTTTTGCAGGCTTTGGAGGGCAGTGTGCTGCTGCGCTTGCCACAAGGAAGAGGAGGAACAATATTAATTATTCATTAGACCAGAAACAGGATTGAACCATAGACCATTAAATTCTTTGCATTATAGTTGCCTTCAATTCTGATTTTCTTCTGTTTAATTCTTAATTAATTTCAGAACATTTCTCTAAACTTTGTGGAGTAGGTTGTATAAATAAGTGGGAAACATCCCAATCCCAATTTTAATGCTTTTAATAATTAACTTATTACATTTTTTTTAGATGTATTATTTGACAAAAAAGTGGAGGGCGCGACCAAAAAACTTTAATCATCATAGAAAACTCTTGCTCACTATGAAAAATGCATTGTTTTATTTAAGCAAAGTTAAAAGATGAACGTTTCCGCCTAGTCTATGACGATATGCAAGTTGTGTTTGCCCAGTTAAAGGGGGACCCAGACTCACCCTGGTTCTTGAGGGTTGCAGACACTGAATAATTATCATTTGAAATAAATGGCACTTTTCAAGTCTTGACTAAAAATCTTTAATGAATATGAATTTAAATACAATTGACTTGAGGATCAGAGCAGGCAGACTGACTGGCTTGCCCTGAAGGCCCTCTACCTCTACCTCTGTGTGGTTAATCTCAGCCAAGAGGTTGTATGGGTTATCTGTCTCTCTCTGGGTGTGAATCACTATCACTATGACCTCTCGCTCCGCCTGCCCGTTGGCCTGATCACAGGAGCAGGGGTGATGGCATTCGGGGTAACCTCCTCCTCTCCTGTATCTAACCCATCTTTCTGGCTATGAGTTCGACTGAGGTCACTCGTTCTCTCTCCCAGGGTGTTGGATAGTTTCTCCTCCTCTGTGTCTTGTGTATTTTCTACATTGTAGAATAATAGTGAAGTCTTCAAAACTATTAAATAACACATATGGCATCATGTAGTAACCAAAAACGTGTTACACATATCAAAATATATTTCAGATTTGAGATTCTTCAAAGTAGCCACCCTTTGCCTTGAAATGTTCTGAGACCAGGTTGCGCTTTCACCTCCCTCGGTAAGAGGGGAATAAGGCAACCTCAGAGTTACATCCAAGGATACTTTATTGACACACACGGATGAAATGGACATGGAAAGGTAGTGGAATGATAGTGGTCCTGTAATGGACAGATAACAGGGGTAATGAATATGCACAATAACTGATAGCACAAGTAGAGCAACAACGCTATTAACAAAGGAAGGGCTGTATTAATGGCATAATGCTACCTGCGGAGTATTACACAACACAGTAAAACACAGAGAGGCAACTTACAATAGGCAATGGTAGTAACTATAAAGAACAACAAGCAAGAATGATATACATGTTACAAACTCACTTTGTGCACGTACACTATCCCACGGTATCTCTGTGCATTCAAATTGTCATCGATAAAATGCAATTGTGTTCATTGTCCGTAGCTTATGCCTGCCCATACCATAACCCCACTGCCACCATGGAGCATTCACAACGTTGACATCAGCCAACAGCTCGCCCATACGCTGCTTTACAAGTGGTCTGAAGTCGTGAGGCCAGTTAGAAGTACTGCCAAATTCTCTACAGCCGCCTTGGCTTATGGTTGAGAAATTAACATAAACGTATCTGGCAACAGCTCTGGTGGACATTCCTGCAGTCTGTAAGCCAATTGCACGCTGCCTCAAAACTTGAAACATCTGTGCATTGTGTTGTGTGACAAAACTGCACATTTTAGAGTGGCATTTTATTGTCCTCAGCACAAGGTGCACCTGTGTAATTATCATGCTGTTTAATCAGCTTCTTGATATGCCATATTTGTCAGGTGGATGGATTATCTTGGCAAAGGAGAAATGCTTGCTTACAGGGATGTAAACAAATGTGTGTACACAATTTGAGAGAAATAAGCTTTTTGTGCAAATGGAACATTTCTGGGATTTTTATTTCAGCTCATGAAACATGGGACCAACACTTTACATGTTGCGTTTATATTTTTGTTCAGTGTAGTTATTAGGTTGGGAGATTGGGATCCTATCTGGGCTAGCTAAAGCCAACTTCATGGTTAGTAGTATGACAGAGAAAATATAACAAGACAAATTTAAACATCACAAATCTGAGGGGGCAAGTGACCCTGTTCCCCCTTTGGGCATGACGTCTCTGCTATCAACCACATCATTCTGTCTCCGTGAATATTCAAAACAGACACATTCATTCAGGTCTGGTACTGGTCCTACCATATAGATCAGGGATGGACAATTCCAGTCCTTGGGGGTCGGAGGGGTGTCACACTTTTTCCCCATCCCTAGCAAACACAGATGATTAAACTTATTGCATTCTAAACTGAAACCCATGAGCACTTGATTATTAGAGTCAAACGTGTTAGCTGGGGCTGGGGAAAAAGTGTAACACCAATCAGGTCCCGAGGACTGGAGTTGCCCATCCCTGATATAGATGCTCTGTTTGCACGCATCGAGGGATGTGGTGACAGTGGAGACAAGGGAACACACATAAACAGCTTTGTCCTTTTAGAAAGTCATCATAATCCTTACATAAATATGATATGTATGCAAGAAATGCAGAGCCACTTCCAAAAACATATTGACAGAGTCTAGTATCTAGTAATCTAATCAATTCGTTTTCAACCCCTTTGTTATGGCAAGTGTAAATAAGCTCAGGAGTAAAAATGTGCTTAACAAGTCACATAATCAGTTAGATGTACTCACTATGTGTGCAATAATAGTGATTTTTGAACGAATACATAATCTCTGTACCCCACACATGCAATGATCTATTAGGTCCCTCAGTCGAGCAGTGAATTTCAAACATAGATTCAACCATGAAGACCAGGGAGGTTTTCCAATGCCTCGCAAAGAAGGGCACCTTTTGGTAGATGGGTACAAATAAAGCAGACATTGAATATTCCTTTGAGCATGGTGAAGTTATTAATTATGCTTTGGATGGTGTATCAATACACCCAGTCACCACAAAAATACAGGTGTCCATCCTAACTCAGCTGCCAGAGAGGAAGGAAAACGCTCAGGGATTTCACCATGAGGCCAATTGTGACTTTAAAACAGTTAGAAAGTTTAATGCTTTGATAGGAGAAAACTGAGGATGAATCATCAACATTGTAGTTACTCCACAATACTAACCTAATTGACAGAGTATGCACTCACTAACTGTAAGTCGCTCTGGATAAGAGCGTCTGCTAAATGACTAAAATGTAAATGTAAAAGAAGGAAACCTGTACATGCATTGTGTTTGCAATAAGGCACTAAAGTAAAACTGCAAATAATGTGGCAAAGAAATGAACTTAATGCCCTGAATACAAAGCCTAATGTTTGGGGCAAATCCAACACAACACATCACTGAGTACCACTCTTCATATTTCCAAGCATGGTGGTGGCTGCATCATGTTATGGGTATGCATGTCATTGGCAAGGACTAGATACTTTTTTAGGATAAAAATAAACGGCATAGAGCTAAGTACAGGCAGATTCCTAGAGGAAAACCTGGTTCAGTCTGCTTTCCAACAGACACTGGGAGACAAATTCCCTCTTCAGCAGGACAATAACCTAAAACACAAGGCCAAATATTCACTGGAGTTGCTTACCAAGACGACATTGAATGTTTCTGAGTGGCTTAGTTACAGTTTTGACTTAATTCGGCTTGAAAACCTATGGCAAAAAAAAAATGTCTGTCTATATATTGTATAATGCATATATTTTACAATCCAGTTGTGCAAAGCTCTTGGAGATTTATCAAGTAAGACACAGCTTTAATCGACTCAGGGGTGGGAATACTTATGTAAATGAGATATTTCTGTATGTAATTTCCAATACATTTGCAAAAATTTCAAAAGCGTGTTTTCAATTTGTCATTATGGGGTATTGTGTGTAGCTGCGTGAGAGAAAATGTTATAATTGAATCCATTTTGAATTCAGGCTGTAAGAAAGCAACATGTGGAATAAGTTAAGGGGTATGAATACTTTCTGAATGCACTGTATATCTGCAAGAAAGTGATAAATAAGTGACTGTTTGAAAGGGGGTCATATAATGTCACGCTCGTCTACGAGAGAGGACCAATGCGCAGCGTTGAAGGTGAACATAATATATATTTATTAACTGATCAACACGATCAAAACAATAACCAACGATGCGTGACGTCTAAGGTTACAACACGAACAAACCTTAACGGAACAAGAAACCACAACACAAAGTGAAAAGACCGATAGTTAAATATGGCTCCCAGTCAGAGACAACCAGCTGACACTCGTTGCCTCTGATTGGGAGTCACTCAGGCCAACATAGATATACAAACATAGACTTACACACCCTGGCTCAACATAACATAGTCCCCAGAGCCAGGGCGTGACATATAAACATTGCCTTATTTATATTTTTACATATAACATAAAGTTAATTTTGTCTGAAATAGTCATGCTAAAATGGGCGTCGTTTCTCAGACCAAATTTCCATTCTGGCTCAAACAAAGCAATCGGATCATGCTCCAGTCAAAAACAGCTATAGGGAATGCCTATACATTGTCCAATCTCCTTCCACACATTGATTTCATCTTATTCAGAAAAAAACAAACTTGAAATTAAGTGTTGTTTCAGTGTCTTGTTGCAGGTTGTGCAATGTTCAAAAGTGTGTGAGAGAAAAAGCATTAACTTGTGTGTGTGGTGTCAAGTGTGGATGGTCCTATGTATGCAAATAGCCGAGATTGGATATTTCAGCACCATGGACAGCAGCGACATTGGGATAGCGAGATCTGTAATTCAGCAACACATGACACTGGATAGTGGCTGTCTCAGGTGAAGTTGGCATTGGGAAAATCCCATCTAATGGGAAACGAGGCATAGGAGGCAAAAAGACTGAAGGAGAAGACTCCCACAGGAACTCTTGGCTTAACTGTTCTGTCACATTCATTTCAAATGTTACATTTTTCGATTTGTAAATAAAAGGGAACACATCTGCAAATAATGTAAACTGACTTTTCTAACTACACTGTACAGCTTTAGTGTGTCTGTGTGTCATAGGTACAACTGCAAGCAATTCTCTTCTCAAATCCTTCTCAAATGTCTGTTTAATGTGAGAAATAAAATAAATGAAAACAATAAAATGAAAAACAACTGTTAGACTAATGATTAACTAACTAAGGCTCCTCTGTCCTCCACTCGTTACCTGTATTAATGGAACCTGTTTGAACTTGTTATCAGTATAAAAGACACCTGTCCACAACCTCAAACAGTCACACTCCAAACTCCACTATGGCCAAGACCAAAGAGCTGTCAAAGGACACCAGAAACAAAATTGTAGACCTGCACCAGGCTGGGAAGACTGAATCTGCAATAGGTAAGCAGCTTGGTTTGAAGAAATCAACTGTGGGAGCAATTATTAGGAAATGGAAGACATACAAGACCACTGATAATCTCCCTCGATATGGGGCTCCACGCAAGATCTCACCCCGTGGGGTCAAAATGATCACAAGAACGGTGAGCAAAAATCCCAGAACCACACGGGGGGACCTAGTGAATGACCTGCAGAGAGCTGGGACCAAAGTAACAAAGCCTACCATCAGTAACACACTACGCCGCCAGGGACTCAAATCCTGCAGTGCGAGATGTGTCCCCCTGCTTAAGCCAGTACATATCCAGGCCCGTCTGAAGTTTGCTAGAGTGCATTTGGATGATCCAGAAGAGGATTGGGAGAATGTCATATGGTCAGATGAAACCAAAATATAACTTTTTGGTAAAAACTCAACTCGTCGTGTTTGGAGGACAAAGAATGCTGAGTTGCATCCAAAGAACACCATACCTACTGTGAAGCATGGAGGTGGAAACATCATGCTTTGGGGCTGTTTTTCTGCAAAGGGACCAGGACGACTGATCCGTGTAAAGGAAAGAATGAATGGGGCCATGTATCGTGAGATTTTGAGTGAAAACCTCCTTCCATCAGCAAGGGCATTGAAGATGAAACGTGGCTGGGTCTTTCAGCATGACAATGATCCCAAACACACCGCCTGGGCAACGAAGGAGTGGCTTCGTAAGAAGCATTTCAAGGTCCTGGAGTGGCCTAGCCAGTCTCCAGATCTCAACCCCATAGAAAATCTTTGGAGGGAGTTGAAAGTCCGTGTTGCCCAGCGACAGCCCCAAAACATCACTGCTCTAGAGGAGATCTGCATGGAGGAATGGGCCAAAATACCAGCAACAGTGTGTGAAAACCTTGTGAAGACTTACAGAAAACGTTTGACCTGTGTCATTGCCAACAAAGGGTATATAACAAAGTATTGAGAAACTTTTGTTATTGACCAAATACTTATTTTCCACCATAATTTGCAAATAAATTCATTAAAAATCCTACAATGTGATTTTCTGGATTTTTTTTCTAATTTTGTCTGTCATAGTTGACGTGTACCTATGATGAAAATTACAGGCCTCTCTCATCTTTTTAAGTGGGAGAACTTGCACAATTGGTGGCTGACTAAATACTTTTTTTCCCCACTGTACATACATACATATACACATACACATATATATATACATACATATATACACATACACATATATACATACATATACACATACACACACACACACCATTACACATCACTATTATTAAAATACCAGTGGCATTAAAATAAAGGATAGTTGTAAACAAATTAATAAGAATGGCCCAAAAAATAAGTACAAAGCAATCTGCAACCCTGTGTCTGTGTGTGTGCGTGTGTGCGTGCGTGTGAATGAAAGGGTCTGTTTATCCCAGTAGTATGCATATTAGATGCAGTAGTTGGCGCACCTCTCCAATCTCTGATAGTTCTAGGTGTCTTTTGCCAGAGGTTACCTCAGCATATGTAGGCTGATGATCTGAATGATACATGGTGTGGACTGCATCATGTGGTGTACTTCTCTGAAGGACAGTGTTCTGCCCGACCCTGGAGTAGTGGGCAGTGCTGTGTTGTGATGGGCCAGGTCTAGTAGAGCTGTGTTGTGATGGGCCGGGTCTAGTAGAGCTGTGTTGTGATGGGCCAGGTCTAGTAGAGCTGTGTTGTGATGGGACGGGTCTGGTCGTGCTGTCCTGAGGCGGGTCTGGTCTGGTAAATCTGTGCTGTGTTGGGCCTGGTCTTGTAGAGCTGTGTTGTGATGGGACGGGTCTGGTCGTGCTGTCCTGAGGCGGGTCTGGTCTGGTAAATCTGTGCTGTGTTGGGCCTGGTCTTGTAGAGCTGTGCTGTAATAAGCTGTGTCTGGCTATTCTCTCTTGGGGATGGTGGGGGTACTGTTGTTTCAGAAGGTGGGGCGGGGGGAGGGGGGGGGGGGAGGGGGGGGGGGCTCTGTTGCTGAGGTGATGGGTGTGTGGGTCCCTGCCAAGTGTTGCATCCTTTAGGTCTTTGGCAAAGGTTCTGATACTGTCCTGATCAAGATGTACATTATCGTATAAATGTTCACATGTCAGAGTGGGGTGGTGAGCCGTTGAGCAGTGAGGCACAGTCCACAGTGATCTGTTGATTTATTTTTTCGATCAACTTTCCTGGGAAGTGTGGATGATGACGTTGTCGGGGGTGTCAATCCTGGTCTGACTGAGTAGCTGCATTGCACTCTCAGTTGTAGGACACCAGAACTTATACACCTGGTGTCTAGGGAATAATCTTTCCTGGACTAAGAACTTCCCATTTGAATCAATAATGATTGCAGTTGTGGGTGACTGTCTGGGTGGAGCAGACTGGGAGACTGGTATTCTGACCTGGGCTGGAGCAGACTGGGAGACTGGTATTCTGACCTGGGCTGGAGCAGACTGGGAGGCTGGTTGGCTGACCTGGGCTGGAGCAGACTGGGTGGCTGGTTGGCTGACCTGGGTTGGAGCAGACTGGTTTGCTGGTTGGCTGACCTGGGTTGGAGCACACTGTGCTGGAGCAGACTGGGAAGCAGGTAGGCTGACCTGGGCTAGAGCAGAGTGGGATGCTGG
>NW_028159015.1:35000-37998 GCF_964263955.1 Coregonus lavaretus | reverse complement strand
TGTGTGTGTGGGTGTGTGGGGGTGTGTGAGAGAGACAGAAAGACAGAGAGGGAGGGAGAAAAAGGTGTAAGCATATGTAAATAGATAAAGATTTCTACACAAATGCACACATGCACACACACATACAAAATACTTTCATCTCACACCTACAGCCCACCTGTGGTGAGGTGTTAGATTAGGGCTGTTGCAGTGACCATATTACCTCCACACAGGCAGTCATGAGTCATGACTGCAGTAATATTCCAGGTGATAACGGTAATCTCCTTTAATGCGCTCTGAACATGCTTGGTAGTACCCAACTTGCTAACTACCATCAGGTCCTAATGGCCTGATACTCAGGGCTCTATTGTCCCTCTAACCATCAGGTCCTAATGGCCTGATACTCAGGGCTCTATTGTCCCTCTAACCATCAGGTCCTAATGGCCTGATACTCAGGGCTCTATTGTCCCTCTAACCATCAGGTCCTAATGGCCTGATACTCAGGGCTCTATTGTCCCTCTAACCATCAGGTCCTAATGGCCTGATACTCAGGGCTCTATTGTCCCTCTAACCATCAGGTCCTAATGGCCTGATACTCAGGGCTCTATTGTCCCTCTAACCATCAGGTCCTAATGGCCTGATACTCAGGACTCTATTGTCCCTCTAACCACCAGGTCCTAATGGCCTGATACTCAGGGCTCTATTGTCCCTCTAACCATCAGGTCCTAATGGCCTGATACTCAGGGCTCTATTGTCCCTCTAACCATCAGGTCCTAATGGCCTGATACTCAGGGCTCTATTGTCCCTCTAACCACCAGGTCCTAATGGCCTGGTACTCAGGACTCTATTGTCCCTCTAACCATCAGGTCCTAATGGCCTGATACTCAGGGCTCTATTGTCCCTCTGACCATCAGGTCCTAATGGCCTGAAACTCAGGGCTCTATTGTCCCTCTGACCATCAGGTCCTAATGGCCTGATACTCAGGGCTCTATTGTCCCTCTAACCACTCTGACTTCAATGCAAATGCATCAAAAATCTCATCAAAATAGTAGGCCTATCACCTCACTGATCAATTTACATTTTAGTCATTTAGCAGACGCTCTTATCCAGAACAACTTACTGTTAAGTGAGTGCATACATTTTCATACTGGCCCCCTGTGGGAAATGAACCCACAACCCTGGCGTTGCAAGCGCTGTGCTCTACCAACTGAGCTACAGGGGACTATTTGAATAAAAAAGTTCAACAGCAGGTTGAAACAGTTTAATGCCGCATATAGCCTACTGCATATTACGCATTGGCAGAAAAACATAAAACAAAAAAAAACGGATTTAAGATGTCTTTGGTACATAATTGGTCAAGCCTATACTCCAAAATTAAACAAGTTCGAGTAATCGCCTTTGAGTGTGGACTGTATTATTATTCATACTGGATGGACTGGTTACCTTATGCTATGCTCCAAAATGTATATCCATGAGTCTGGTAGAACAGCATAGAGCCAGCCCTAGGCGATGCTGTTGGTTCATTGATTGTGCAGTGCAGCTTACTGTTAGCCTACAATTAGTGAATTTGTATTTGATTTTGAAATGCCTAGTAGGCCTTATAGGGCTTTTTTTCATAATTAATTGGGTGACACATTACCTTTAGCTATACAGAATATCTCACCACCATGCGTTTCCATATCCTCCTCGCTCTCCTTTATTTCTCTATTGAGCGCGCAGACGGGCTGTCAACTGTTTAGTGAAATATTTTTCATTGCAAAAACATTGCAAAAACAAGTGAAAACCGAACAGATTTCACGTGGTTTCCCAAATTAAGCACTGGGTAGCTGCAGGAACAGGGTTGGAGAGCCCATGGCATACAGAGTTTGGGCGGAATAATACCTGTAGCGCAGCGAGAGCATGCTCCTCAAACAGAGGTTGATGCATGGAGTGAGATAAGTGTATTTCTCAGCTGCTCATATTAAGCACATGCTCCGCCATAAACCTGAAGTAGCCTACAAAACGGACCGGTGAGAAAGCGAGCAGCCGCCATTCGCTATTCCAGTGCATACAGATTACATGTATTTTTTCCACCTGCTCCTGTTTGATAATGGGCCTTTCTAAATCTAAACTAATTTTACATATTAGTAAAGATTAAATTGAGAATAGTATGATGGGTTAAAATATGATCACTTGATGAGAGAACAGCTATGCAGCCTGAGGCAAGGGACAGAGCGCAAGCTTTTTTTGCTACTTTCTCAAATAGCCTATAGTCGCACCATGCAGCCCATTATATGTTTTGATTTCTAAGACATTCTAAGGTTTGTGTCATTCACAACTAAAGTTGCCAAATAACTCTAAATCTAGCATATAGGACCTGTTTCAAATGATCAATTTTACGCTCAACATAGCCACTTCATATGCGCACTCGCTCCATAATGGGAAAAATATCATTTCTATTTTATATGGCTAAGTTCAATTATATTCTTCTCACTATAAAATCATAAAAAATAAAATAATGTCATTGGACTTATAAGCATATCTTGTCAGCTAAATGAACAAGCCTACAGCCTATGGCATGGAGCATAGCCATAAAACATAGGCCTGCAGTAAGCCAACTCATATTCTGCTGTTCTGAAATACATTTTCTTCAAATCATAATGTTTCTTTAGACCTGACAAAAATAAATAATGGATTTATTGTGATGGTGTATATTAAATTGATTTATTAGACGTTTTAAAATGTAGATGTTCCAAAGGCGCGCATCAGCGGCTTGTATGTGTGGAGGCCTGGAGAGGCTATACGTGTTTATGTTAGTTAACGGTCAATTACCGTGAGACCTCAGACAGGTTTGTATACTTTCTATGGCTCAGGACTGCTTTATTGCCATAGGTTTAGTGTGTATGTGTGTGCGTTCGTGTGTGTCAGCGTGTGTGGTTCCCAGTTTATATCATTGCTGCAGTGAGCTATAGCTTTACTGTTTGCCTAGGCGGCAAAAGGAGATTGCTGCTCACTTTAATTGCCTTGTGGGCCGTTTTTT
>NW_028159015.1:0-32500 GCF_964263955.1 Coregonus lavaretus | reverse complement strand
GCTGCTTACCTATTGCAGATTCAGTCTTCCCAGCCTGGTGCAGGTTGTTTCTGGTGTCCTTTGACAGCTCTTTGGTCTTGGCCATAGTGGAGTTTGGAGTGTGACTGTTTGAGGTTGTGGACAGGTGTCTTTTATACTGATAACAAGTTCAAACAGGTGCCATTAATACAGGTAATGAGTGGAGGACAGAGGAGCCTCTTAAAGAAGAAGTTACAGGTCTGTGAGAGCCAGAAATCTTGCTTGTTTGTAGGTGACCAAATACTTATTTTCCACCATCATTTGCAAATCAATTCATTAAAAATCCTACAATGTGATTTTCTGGAGAGAAAAAAATCTCAATTTGTCTGTCATAGTTGACGTGTACCTATGATGAAAATTACAGGCCTCTCTCATCTTTTTAAGTGGGAGAACATGCACAATTGGTGGCTGACTAAATACTTTTTTCCCCCACTGTATGTGTGGTTGTTTTTGGCTAGTATCTATTAGCTTCCCAGCCAGCATCTCGCTATGCAGTTTTAATGGCTGTGTTGATTATTTTATTGATTCAAGTGATTTCTAATGAGACACTCATTACACTATAAAATATTCATGCACGTGGAAGGAATTTAATGTGACTGGGGAAAAACGTGTCCTGTTTTTATTTGTTTCTGGGGTTTCGATTGACAGAGTAGCGTAGTCCCCCACAGTAATAACTAGTCGCTGGCCCCAGGCTTCCCCTGAACACATAATGTCCAACAGATAATGAGGCCTCTAGGGCTGATCCCCAGTCGGTATCGATGAGTCAGGCTCTATTCTCAATTACCTCTCCCTGACATCTCCAAACTGATTCTGGGTCAGTATTGATGGGGCCATGAGAAGTTGATGCTGTTTTTCCAATTAACTGAGCCTCAGTGTCATGCAGGATTAATGCGCTGTATCCCAATTATGGAATGCTAACGCTGATCCCACGTCAGTGTCATGAGCTCGGTGAGAGAGGTATATCCAATTACCATTCTTCAGTGTCTGGTGGAGGTCTCAGGGACCTGCTGACTGTTTCAACACTCACGTTACAGATAGGAGCTGACCTAGGATCAGTTTTGGTTCTCAGGTACCTGGTATCAGGGATGGATTGCGACCAGAAATCGTCCCGGCCGTTTCTAACACACAGGCCCATTACTTTAGCCTCCTCTGACCACCCTGCAGTGATAAGGATGGTGGATTAGGCTACCATTATTTCAAATAAGGATAATTCAGCGCAAAACCCCAATTTAGACCGACCCACTGGGCTTCAGATGGACCAGCACATCTGGCATTTGTCCAAGCTGCCCTATGGCCAGTCCGTTTGTATTTGCTATTATTCCAGTTTGTATGTTAGGCATCCACGGTTCTGGATACAGAAACTATATTGTTGACTCCAGTTATGGGCTCCAATTATGCTATATACACTGAGTGTACAAAACATTAAGAACCTGACATTGACTGACCAGGTGAATCCAGGTGAAAGCTATGATCCCTTATCACTTGTTAAATCCACTTCAATCAGTGTAGATGAAGGGGAGGAGACTGGTTAAAGAAGGATTTTTAAGCCTTGAGACAATTGAGACATGGATTGTTATGTGTGCCATTCAGAGGGTGAATGGGCAAGACAAAATATTTAAGTGCCTTTGAATGGGGTATGGTAGTTTTTTTATTTGTATTTATTATGGATCCCCATAAACTGCTGCCAAGGCAGTAGCTACTCTTCCTGGGGTGCAGAAAACTGTAGGCAGTAAAACAATTTTTAAAACATTACAATACATTTCACAACAGATTTCACAACACATTAAGTGTGTTCCCTCAGGCCACTACTCTACTACCACATATCTACAACACAAAATCCATATGTACGTGTGTGTAGTGCGTATGTTATCGTGTGTGTATGCGTGTGTCTGTGGCTGTGTGTGTGTCTCGTCACAGTCCACACTGTTCAATAAGGAGTATTTTTATCTTTTTTTTTCAATCTGATTGTACTGCTTGCATGAGTTACTTTTTTGATGTGGAATAGAGTTCCATGTAGTCATGGCTCTATGTAGTACTGTGCGCCTACAATAGTCTGTTCTGGACTGTGAAGAGACCTCTGGTGGCTTGTCTTGTGGGGTATGCATGGATGTCTGAGCTTTGTGCTAATAGTTTAAAAAGACAGCTCGGTGCTTTCAACATGTCAATACTTCTCACAAATTCAATCAGTGATGAAGTCAATATCTCCTCTACTTTGAGCCAGGAGAGATTGACATACATATTATTAATGTTAGCTCTCCATGTACATTTAAGGGACAGCCGTGCTGCCCTGTTCTGGGCCAATTGTAATTTTCCTAAGTCCCTCTTTGTGACACCTGACCACAAGACTGGACAGTAGTCCAGGTGTGATAAAACTAGGGCCTGTAGGACCTGCTTTGTTGATGGAGTTGTTAAGAAGGCAGAGCAGCGCTTTATTACGGACAGACTTCTCCTCATCTTAGCTTCAGTTGCATCAATATGTTTTGACCATGACAGTTTACAATCCAGGGTTACTCCAAGCATTTTAGTCTCCTCAACTTGCTAAATTTCCACATTTAGTTGAGGTTTAGGGTTTAGTGAATTATTTGTCCCAAATACAATGCTTTTAGTTTTTGAAATATTAGGACTAATGTATTTATTGCCACCCATTCTGAAACTGACTGCAGCTCTTTGATAAGTGTTGCAGTGATTTCACTTGCTGTGGTAGCAGCATACATAGACACACAGGCTTTACTCAGAGCCAGTGGCAGGTCATTAGTAAAAATTGAACAAAGTAAGGGGCCTAGACAGCTGCCTTGGGGAATGCCTGACTATACCTGGATTATGTTGGAGAGGCTCCCATTAAAGAACACCCTCTGTATTCTGTTAGACAGGTAACTCTCAATCCACATTATAGCAGGTGATATAAAGCCATAACACATACGTTTTTGCAGCAGCAGATTATGATCGATAATGTCAAAAGCTGCACTGGCATCTAACAAAACAGCTCCCACAATCTTTTTATTATCAATTTCTCTCAGCCAATCATCAGTCATTTGTTGAATGCCTTTCCCTATAAGCGTGCTGAAAATCTGTTAATTTTTTTACTGTGAAATAGCATTGTATCTGGTCAAACAACACTTTTTCCAAACGTTTACTAAGGGTTGGTAACAGGTTGATTGGTCAGCTGTTTGAGCCAGTAAAGGGTACTTTGTTATTCTTGGGTAGCATAATAACTTTTGCTTCCTTCCAGGCCTGAGGGCACACACTTTCCTGTAGGCTTAGATTGAAGAGATGGAAAATAGGATTGACAATATCGTCCGCTATCATCCTCAGTAATTTTCCATCCAAGTTGTCAGACCCAGGTGGCTTGTAAAATTGTATGTAACGTACTGTAAATTGAGAAATCATGTGACGAAACTGAACAAAAAGATGAAAAAACTGTACTGTACTATGAAACAAAGATACATTATATAATGAATTATAGTAAAAAGCTTTGGAGCATCTTAAATTACATTTTGGGATAGACAACAATAATGTTTTCACCTCTTCCACACTCACTTTATGGAAATCAAAATTACAATGCTTGTCTTTCATAATTTGGTCAGTTATGCATGGATGTGTAGGTTCAGAATTTATTGTTTTCATGCCTAAGTTTGCTATTCTTGCCAATGAAAAAATCATTAAAGTCGTTGGCAATATCAGTGAGCCATCTGATTCAATGAATGATGGAGCCGAGTTTGCCTTTTTCCCCAAAATGTCATTTAAGATGCTCCAAAGCTTTTTACTATAATTCTTTATATAATTTATCTTTGTTTCATAGAACAGTTTCTTCTTCTTTTTGTTCAGTTTAGTCACATGATTACTCAATTTACAGTACGTTTGCCAATTGGCTGTGCAGCCAGACTTATGTGCCATTCCTTTTGCCTCATCCCTCTCAACCATACCATTTTTCTATTTCTCATCAATTCACGGGGATTTAACAGTTTTTACAGTAATTTTCTTAATGGGTGCATGCTTATTAGTAACTGGAATAAGCAATTTCATAAATGTGTCAAGTGCAGCGTCTGGTTGCTCCTCACTACACACCACAGACCAGCACATATTCTTTACATCTTCAACATAGGAATCACTACAAAACATATTGTATGACCTCTTATACACTATATTAGGCCCAGTCTTTGGAACTTTGGTTTTCCTAGATATGGCTACTATATTATGATCACTATATCTGATGGATTTGGATACTGCTTTAGAGCAGAGTTTTGCAGCATTAGTAAAGTTGTGATCAATACACGTGGATGATTTCATTCCTGTGCTGTTTGTAAATACCCTGGTAGGTTGACTGATAACCTGAACCAGGTTGCAGGCACTGGTTACAGTTTGAAGCTTTTTCTTAAATGGGCAGCTTGATGAAAGCCAGTCAAATGAAAATCAAATCAAATTGTATTTGTCACATGCGCCGAATAAAACAGGTGTAGACCTTACAGTGAAATGCTTACTTTCAAGCCCTTAACCAACAATGCAGTGGAGTCTTATGGCTTGGGGGTAGAAGCTGTTAAGGAGCCTTTTGGACCTAGACTTGGTGCTCCCGTACCGCTTGCCGTGCGGTAGCAGAGAGAACAGTCTATGACTAGGGTGGCTGGAGTCTTTGGCAATTTTTAGGGCCATCCTCTGACATCGCCTGGTATAGATGTCCTGGATGGCAGGAATCTTGGCCCCAGTGATGTACTGGGCTGTACGCACTACCGTCTGTAGTGCCTTGCGGTCGGAGGCCGAGCAGTTGCCATACCAAGCGGTGATGCAACCAGTCAGGATGCTCTAGATGGTGCAGCTGTATAACATTTTGAGGATCTGAGGACCCATGCCAAATCTTTTCAGTCTCCTGAGGGGGAATAGGCTTTGTCGTGCCCTCTTCACGACTGTCTTATTGTGTTTGGACCATGATAGTTTGTTGGTGATGTGGACACCAACAAATAGTCCGGGTAGCCATGATTAGCTGTTCAGGAGTCTTATGGCTTGGGGGTAGAAGCTGTTGAGAAGTCTTTTGGACCTAGACTTGGCACTCCGGTACCGTTTGCCATGCGGTAGCAGAGAGAACAGTCTATGACTAGGGTGGCTGGAGTCTTTGACAATTTTGAGGGCCTTCCTCTGACACAGCCTGGTATAGAGGTCCTGGATGGCAGGAAGCTTGTCCCCAGTGATGTACTTGGCCGTACGCACTACCCTCTGTAACTGCCTTGCAGTTGCCATACCAGGCGGTGATGCAACCAGTCAGGATGCTCTCGATGGTGCAGCTGTATAATTTTTTGAGGATCTGAGGACCCATGCCAAATATTTTCAGTCTCCTGAGGGGGAATAGGCTTTGTCGTGCCCTCTTCACGACTGTCTTGGTGTGTTTGGACCATGATAGTTCGTTGGTGATGTGGACACCAAGGAACTTGAAGCTCTCAACCTGTTCCACTACAGCCCCGTCGATGAGAATGGGGGCGTGCTCAGTCCTCTTTTTTTTCCTGTAGTCCACAATCATCTCCTTTGTCTTGGTCATGTTGAGGGAGAGGTTGTTATCCTGGCACCACACGGCCAGGTCTCTGACCTCCTCCCTATAGGCTGTCTCATCGTTGTCGGTGATCAGGCCTACCACTGTTGTGTCGTCTGCAAACTTAATGATGGTGTTGGAGTCGTGCCTGGCCATGTAGTCATGGGTGAACAGGGAGTACAGGAGGGGACTGAGCACGCACCGCTGAGGGGCCCCTGTGTTGAGGATCAGTGTGGCAGATGTGTTGTTACCTACCCTTACCACCTGGGGGCGGCCCGTCAGGAAGTCCAGGATCCAGTTGCAGAGGGAGGTGTTTAGTCCCAGGATCCTTAGCTTAGTGATTAGCTTGGAGGGCACTATGGTGTTGAATGCTGAGCTGTAGTCAATGAATAGCATTCTCACGTAGGTGTTCCTCTTGTCCAGGTGGGAAAGGGCAGTGTGGAGTGCAATAGAGATAGCATCATCTGTGGATCTGTTGGGGCGGTATGCAAATTGGAGTGGGTCTAGGGTTTCTGGGATAATGGTGTTTATGTGAGCCATGACCAGCCTTTCAAAGCACTTCATGGCTACAGACGTCAGTGCTACGGGTCGGTAGTCATTTAGGCAGGTTATCTTAGTGTCCTTGGGCACGGGGACTATGGTGGTCTGCTTGAAACATGTTGGTATTACAGACTCAGTCAGGGACATGTTGAAAATGTCAGTGAAGACACTTGCCAGTTGGTCAGCACATGCTCGGAGTACACGTCCTGGTAATCCGTCTGGCCCTGCGGCCTTGTGAATGTTGACCTGCTTAAAAGTCTTACTCACATCGGCTACGGAGAGCGTGATCACATAGTCATCCGGAACAGCTTGATCATGTTGAGGGAGAGGTTGTTATCCTGGCACCACAAAGCCAGGTCTCTGACCTCCTCCCTATAGGCTGTCTCATCGTTATCGGTGATCAGGCCTACCACTGTTGTGTCGTCTGCAAACTTAATGATGGTGTTGGAGTCAGCTTGGCCATGCAGTCATGGGTGAACAGGGAGTACAGGAGGGGACTGAGCACGCTCCCCTGATGGGACCCCGTGTGGAGGATCAGCGTGGCAGATGTATTGTTACCTACCCTTACCACCTGGGGGCGGCCCGTCAGGAAGTCCAGGATCCAGTTGCAGAGGGAGGTGTTTAGTCCCAGGGTCCTTAGCTTAGTGATGAGCTTTGAGGGCACTATGGTGTTGAATATTTAGGTCAACCAGAAAATATACTTCTCTGTTGATATCATATTATGCAGATACTGACTGTTAGCACTTGGTGGTCTATTTAGCTTCCCACAAGAATGAGCTTTAGGTGAGGCAGGTGAACCTGTAGCCATATTACTTCAACAGCATTTGACATGAGATCCTCTCTAAGCTTTACAGGAATATGACTCTAAACATACACGGCAACACCTCCACAATTGACATTCCTGGCTCTTCTGAAGATGTTGAAACCATTTGTAAGTCGCTCTGGATAAGAGCATCTGCTAAATGATTTAAACGTAAATGTAAATGTATTGCATACCGCTGTATCATCAAAGGTATTATCTAAGTGAGTTTCAGAGATAGTCAGTATATGAATGTTATCTGTTACTAGCAAGTTATCGATTTCATGAACCTTGTTTCTTAGGCTATGTATGTTAATGTGGGCAATTTGTAGCACTTTTCTGGGATTCTTGATTTATTTTATTGCTTTATTGGGAGGCTTATCAGAGGTAGACATGACAATGGTATTTATGTTTGAGCTGATAGTGCAGGGTGAGCTGCATACAGTGGATTTCCTACTAGGGCAAACAGCCTCAGTGCTAGCAGTATAACCCAGGTTCATAGGCGCATGATTACTGCATACAATAGCTGTAGGAGTGACAAAAGCGTTCAAAGGAGTTAGAAGGACATAAATTAGATTACTTACATTATGAATGCCAACGCCCCTGGGACAATGTACATTTGCAATAGCACTACGACAACTCAGCGACACAATGGTAGGGATTAATAATTGGCCGCTTTTTGGAATCTTTCAGAGCTAGAATCGGTTCTTTAAAATCCATTTTCAGCAGTTCCGAGCTAGCCCTCCTAATGTAATTTGACCCCACATGGACTACGACAGGCGCATCGGTTTGTGTCAAGAACTGCAACACTTCTGGTTTTTTCACGCTCAACAGTTTCCTGTGGGTATCAAGAATGGTCCACCACCCAAAGGACATCCAACCAAGGTGGTGCAACTCAATACTAGGAAGGTGTTCTTAATGTTGGGTATGCTCAGTGTATACTGTATATACAGTGGGGTCTGAAATGACTGACACCCTTGATAAAGATGAACAAAAATGACTGTATAAAATAAATAATTAAAATACTGAGCTATATTGTATGCAAAAAGCAATTGGGAAATTATATAATTTTTTATAAATGAATGAGTCACTTTTATAATAAATAAGAATACAATATATATTTTTAAACACTTCTACATAATGTGGATGGTACCATGATTACGGATAATCCTGAATGAATTGTGAATATTGATGAGAAAGTTACAGCGTGTCAAAGATCATAACCCTCAGACATGCTAACCTCTCACCATTACCGATAACAGGGGAGGTTAGCATGTTTAAGATATGATCTTTGACCCTCTGTAACTTTCTCACTCATCATTATTCACAATTCATTCAGGTTTATCCGTAATCATACCTTTTTGAGCAAAAAAGTATTACTTTCTGTGAGCAATTGTATTAATATAAAATAATATATTTTCCCAATTCTTTTAGCATATACAATTGAAGTCGGAAGTTTACATACACTCAGGTTGGAGTCATTAAAACTCGTTTTTCAACCACTCCACAAATGGCTTGTTAACAAACTATAGTTTTGGCAAGTCGGTTAGGACATCTACTTTGTGCATGTGGGTCAGAAGTTTACATACACTAAGTTGACTGTGCCTTTAAACAGCTTGGAAAATTCCAGAAAATGATGTCATGGCTTTAGAAGCTTCTGATAGGCTAATTTACATAATTTGAGTCAATTGGAGGTGTACCTTTGGATGTATTTCAAGGCCTACCTTCAAACTCAGTACCTCTTCCCTTGACATCATGGGAAAATCAAAAGAAATCAGCCAAGACCTCAGAAAAAAAATGGTAGACCTCCACAAGTCTGGTTCATCCTTGGGGGCAATTTCCAAACGCCTGAAGGTACCACGTTCATCTGTACAAACAATAGTATGCAAGTATAAACACCATGGGACCACGCAGCCGTCATACCGCTCAGGAAGGAGACGCGTTCTGTCTCCTAGAGATGAACGTACTTTGGTGCGAAAAGTGCAAATCAATCCCAGAACAACAGCACAGGACCTTGTGAAGATGCTGGAGGAAACAGGTACAAAAGTATCTATATCCACAGTAAAACGAGTCCTATATCAGCATAACCTGAAAGGCAGCTCAGCAAGGGAGAAGCCACTGCTCTAAAACCGCCATAAAAAAGCCATACTACGGTTTGCAACTGCACATGGGGACAAAGATCGTACTTTTTGGAGAAATGTCCTCTGGTCTGATGAAACAAAAATAGAACTGTTTGGCCATAATGACTATCGTTATGTTTGGAGGAAAAAGGGGAACGCTTGCAAGCCGAAGAACATCATCCCAACCGTGAAGCACGGGGGTGGCAGCTGTGGGGGTGCTTTGCTGCAGGAGGGACTGGTGCACTTCACAAAATAGATGGTATCATGAGGAAGGAAAATTATGTGGATATATTGAAGCAACATCTCAAGACATCAGTCAGGAAGTTAAAGCTTGGTCGCAAATGGGTCTTCCAAATGGACAATGACCCCAAGCATACTTCCAAAATTGTGGCAAACTGTCTTAAGGACAACAAAGTCAAGGTATTGGAGTGGCCATCACAAAGCCCTGACCTCAATCCTATAGAACATTTGTGGGCAGAACTGAAAATGTGTGTGCGAGCAAGGAGGCCTACAAACCTGATTCAGTTACACCAGCTCTGTCAGGAGGAATGGGCCAAAATTCACCCAACTTATTGTGGGAAGCTTGTGGAAGGCTACCCAAAACGTTTGACCCAAGTTAAACAATTTAAAGGCAATGCTACCAAATACTAATTGAGTGTATGTAAGCTTCTGATCCACTGGGAATGTGATGAAAGAAATAAAAGCTGAAATAAATCATTCTCTCTACTATTATTCTGACATTTCACATTCTGAAAATAAAGTGATGATCCTAACTGACCTAAAACAGGGAATTATATGTCAGGAATTGTGAAAAACTGAGTTTAAATGTATTTGGCTAAGGCGTATGTAAACTTCCAACTTCAACTGTAGCTCAGTATTTGAATTCATTATTTTATACAGTCATTATTGCTTATCTTTATCATATCCACATGGTGTGCTGGTTTGCCTCAGTAGCTCAGCCATCTATAGCTCACAGGAGTAGTATTATACAGCTCCAAAGTCAATAAAAACAAATCAATCAGCCTGAGATATGATGACAATACACCATTTAGTTTGTCCGTCTGATTAAATCTCTCTATTATGGGCAAATCTCCTATAGTAAGGGTCTCCAACCTTTTCTAGCATGAGAGCTACTTTTAAATTATGAAATATTTCTCCAGCTACTGATATTTTGTTTTTCTTAGCTTTCAAATAGGCACTGTCTTTGTATTTTCCCGAATTCCGGTTTTCTTGGTTTTCTTGGTTGAATTTGTTCCGTTTTTCTCCCTCAAAATTACAATTATTCATATAGAAACAATGACATTGGATGTTCTGAGTCCATGTCAATTATTAAATAACATCAAAAGACCAAATTTGAGGGCTGGGAAAAAACGAACGAATGTTGATCTTTGAGTGTAATACCCCTTTAAATACCCCTTTTGCGAGAGAGGAATGTGCTGGAATAGCTATGTTTTTGCTGCTGCATATGTCATGACAGAGTTTGCAAAAGAAAAGCCCACCCGATTGATACAAATAATCTTGATATACAGTGCATTCGGAAAGTATTCAGACCCCTTCACTTTTTCCACATTTTGTTACGTTACAGCATTATTCTAAAATTGATTAAATTGCCCCCCCCCCCCCCACACACACAATACCCCATAATTACAAAGCAAAAACTTGTTTTTATAAATTTTTGCAAATGTATAAAATAAATAAACTGAAATATCACATTTATGTAAGTATTCAGACCCTATTTGTTTTGGTTCTGTCCATTTGTAGCTTGTTTTTGGACACAGGTACAGGAATGGCTAAAGGATTGCAATATTTACCTGGAGCTAACCTTGCAGATAGCATTACTGGGTGATCTGAAAAGTCATAGTCAATCGATCAATAATATAGTAATACTTTTAGCAAAAATGTTTATTTTTAATTCACAATCTGTAGAAGCAATGAGAATAGAAAGGTTCAGAACTTTTGTAAAACATCACAGTACGGTTGAAATATACACTGCTCAAAAAAATAAAGGGAACACTTAAACAACACAATGTAACTCCAAGTCAATCACACTTCTGCGAAATCATACTGTCCACTTAGGAAGCAACACTGATTGACAATAAATTTCACATGCTGTTGTGCAAATGGAATAGACAACAGGTGGAAATTATAGGCAATTAGCAAGACACCCCCAATAAAGGACTGGTTTTGCAGGTGGTGACCACAGACCACTTCTCAGTTCCTATGCTTCCTGGCTGATGTTTTGGTCACTTTTGAATGCTGGCGGTGCTTTCACTCTAGTGGTAGCATGAGACGGAGTCTACAACCCACACAAGTGGCTCAGGTAGTGCAGCTCATCCAGGATGGCACATCAATGCGAGCTGTGGCAAGAAGGTTTGCTGTGTCTGTCAGCGCAGTGTCCAGAGCATGGAGGCGCTACCAGGAGACAGGCCAGTACATCAGGAGACGTGGAGGGGCCGTAGGAGGGCAACAACCCAGCAGCAGGACTGCTACCTCCGCCTTTGTGCAAGGAGGAGCAGGAGGAGCACTGCCAGAGCCCTGCAAAATGACCTCCAGCAGGCCACAAATGTGCATGTGTCTGCTCAAACGGTCAGAAACAGACTCCATGAGGGTGGTATGAGGGCCCGACGTCCACAGGTGGGGGTTGTGCTTACAGCCCAACACCGTGCAGGACGTTTGGCATTTGCCAGAGAACACCAAGATTAGCAAATTCCCTGTGCTCTTCACAGATGAAAGCAGGTTCACACTGCGCACGTGACAGACGTGACAGAGTCTGGAGACACCGCGGAGAACGTTCTGCTGCCTGCAACATCCTCCAGCATGACCGGTTTGGCAGTGGGTCAGTCATAGTGTGGGGTGGCATTTCTTTGGGGGGCCGCACAGCCCTCCATGTGCTCGCCTGAAGTAGCCTGACTGCCATTAGGTACCGAGATGAGATCCTCAGACATCTTGTGAGACCATATGCTGGTGCGGTTGGCCCTGGGTTCCTCCTAATGCAAGATAATGCTAGACCTCATGTGGCTGGAGTGTGTCAGCAGTTCCTGCAAGAAGAAGGCATTGATGCTATGGACTGGCCCGCCCGTTGTCCAGACCTGAATCAAATTGAGCACATCTGGGACATCATGTCTCGCTCCATCCACCAACGCCACGTTGCACCACAGACTGTCCAGGAGTTGGCGGATACTTTAGTCCAGGTCTGGGAGGAGATCCCTCAGGAGACCATCCGCCACCTCATCAGGAGCATGCCCAGGTGTTGTAGGGAGGTCATACAGGCACGTGGAGGCCACACACACTACTGAGCCTCATTTTGACTTGTTTTAAGGACATTACATCAAAGTTGGATCAGCCTGTAGTGTGGTTTTGCACTTTAATTTTGAGGGTGACTCCAAATCCAGACCTCCATGGGTTGATAAATTTGATTTCCATTGATAATGTTTGTGTAATTTTGTTGTCAGCACATTCAACTATGTAAAGAAAAAAGTATTTAATAAGATTATTTCATTCATTCAGATCTAGGATGTGTTATTTTAGTGTTCCCTTAATTTTTTTGAGCAGTGTATATGGCAAATAGAAATCCTATATGGATGGTGTTAAGAGATAGATGGGAGGTATTGAATGGAGTTGAAGGATGGGACTAATAACAACTAACAACAAATAATAACAAGATAACTAATAATGTAAGCATACTGTGTCCATAATAAGTATATAGGTTGTATGTTGGGAGCTTTTGGGAAAGAGCACAGTTAGAAAGATATGGCATATAGAAGCAAACCGGATGGACATCATGAAAATGATCGGAGAGGTTGAGAGTAGAAGAAGTTCAGGAGCAAAAACAAAGAAAATATAATTATTGTAAAATTGACTGTGTCCATAAGGTGTAGATAGTAAGTATAGGCTGGAAGTAGAGGCCTGGGCATTGATGTTCACTAATTTACCCCAAGTAGGGAAAGGATGGCGGGGTTAAAAAGTAATAAAGGGGAGTATATATATAAAAAACATGGGGGATTTGAAGTGATGCAGACAATTACGGGGTGGAAGTTACATTGATGGAAGTTACAATCTATCTGCAATATTAAGCTGATCTACCCCCCCCCCCCAAAATAAAATAAAAATAAAAATAAGAAAGAACAAAAATATATATATATATATATATATATATAAAAAAAAAAAAAAAAAAGTATTCAGACCCTTTACTCAGCACTTTGTTGAAGCACCCTTGGCACACCTGTATTTGGGAAGTTTCTCCCATTCTTCTCTGAAGATCCTCTCAAGCTCTGTCAGGTCTGAGGTCCTGAGCGCTCTGGAGCAGGTTTTCATCAAGGATCTCTCTGTACTTTGCTCGGTTCATCTTTCCCTTGATCCTGACTAGTCTTCCAGTCCCTGCCGCTGAAAAACATCCACACAGCATGATGCTGCCACCACCATGCTTCACCGTAGGAATGGTGCCAGGTTTCTTCCAGACGTGACGCTTGGCATTCAGGCCAAAAAGTTCAATCTTGGTTTCATTAGACCAGAGAATCTTGTTTCTCATGGTCTGAGAGTCTTTAGGTGCCTTTTAGCAAACTCCAAGCGGGCTGTCATGTGCCTTTTACTGAGGAGTGGCTTCCGTCTGGCCACTCTACCATAAAGGCCTGATTGGTGGAGTGCTACAGAGACGGTTGTCCTTCTGGAAGGTTCTCCCATCTCCACAGAGGAACTCTGAAGCTCTATCAGAGTGATCATCAGGTTCTTGGTCACCTCCCTGACCAAGGCCCCTTTCCCCTGATTGCTCAATTTGGCCGGGCGGCCAGCTCTAGAAAGAGTCTTGGTGGTTCCAAACGTCTTCCATTTAACAATGATGGAGGCCACTGTGTTCTTGGGGACCTTCAATGCTGTATAAATATTTTGGTACCCTTCCCCAGATCTGTGCCTCGACACAATCCTGTCTCAGAGCTCTACGGACAATTCCTTCGACCTCATGGCTTGGTTTTTGCTCTGACATGCACTGTCAACTGTGGGACCTTATACAGACAGGTGTGTGCCTTTCCAAATCATATCCAATCAATTGAATTTACCATAAGTGGACTCCAATGAAGTTGTAGAAACATCTCAAGGATGATCAATGGAAACAGGATGCACCTGAGCTCAATTTTGAGTGTCATAGCAAAGGGTCTGAATACTTATGTAAATAAGGTATTTCTGTTTTTTATTTTTAATACATTTGCAAAATTTTTGGAAAACCTGTTTTTGCTTTGTCATTATGGGGTATTGTGTGTAGATTTATTTGTTTTTTTATTTCTTTTATCCATTTTAGAATAAGGCTGTAACGTAACAAAATGTGGAAAAGTTATTTTTCACTTTCTGTCCAACCAGAAGACAGTTATCATTAACACTAACTGGCGACACAAAGTGAATAATAGACAAACGCGCGCACCACACAGACATACAGGGGCAATATTGCTGGAAATTAATTGCCAGATATTGTGTTAGTTTTTAAGTCAATTGTGGCTAACCAGGGGCGGGATCAAATACAATGTGGTTTGATTGGATAGTAGCTGGGAGCTTGAGGTGTCTGATACTTGTGATATTTGTTTATGACAGTTTGTGGTGGAACACGTGAAAAATGCATGCAGAATTGTTTGGCGAGTTACTCATAGGTGGGCTGCGAGCTGTTGGTAGCTTACAATCAACCTGTTGGAGACCCCTGCCCTATGTAGTTCAATGCTCTGGTGAAAAGTAGTGCACTATATAGAGCAAATGACGACATTTAGGACAAATCCTATGGCTGCGTTCTGATTCTCTACCTCTCACAATCATGACTGGAGGACGTTTCCACCATATTCATTACACTTCTTCTAAGTCATGAGAGGGAGAGTACGAGTGTACACTTTGAGCGAGAGAAGGCTAGAGAATTGTAACAAAGCCCATGTGTTTCCCTCCCTCCTCTCTGTCTCCAGGCTGGCTCCATGAGTTGGGGAAGCGTCTGGAGTCTCCCTACGACCTCCTGGGGGAGGTGAACGGGACGGGGCTGAGCGGTCCCTCTCTGAGGAGTGTCTACATCGCTTCCCTCTACTTCACCCTGTCCAGTCTGACCAGCGTGGGCTTCGGCAACGTGTCGGCCAACACCGACGCTGAGAAGATCTTCTCCATCTGCACCATGCTCATCGGAGGTAGGGGAGATACACACACACACACACACACGGGCACACACACACACGGGCACACACACACATCGGGCACACACACACATCACAATTAATGCATGTAAAAACTATTCAGAATGAGGTATGTGAGGTAATGTTCATATTTTTAGCTTTGTCTGGTTTTATCTAGTTTTACTGTGATAAGGACTGGTCTTGTGGCTGTTCTGCTGGTTTGGACTGGTTCTGGTTGTTTTTATCTGGTCCAAACCAGAGACGTTTTGGGCTGTGGGTTTGAATGAGGTCACAGTGGCAAGTGTTCTCCCTTTGAATGCTCATGAGCCTAGCTGTGTTAAATGTCCCCGACTGCCTGGGGGCACTCACACACACACACCACACACACACACACACACACACACACACACACACACACACACACACACACACACACACACACACACACACACACACACACACACACACACACACACAGGGAGAATAGAGAAGTAAGGGATGTGTGTGTGTATGTGTGTGTCCCATACGCCCTATCTCCCCTGTCTACCCCCAGTGTGTGTGAGATGGAAACAAACACCTAGCCAGCCTGGATAGTGTGTATAGTGAAGCATAGGTCAGACCGAGTGTGTGTAAAGGGGAAATTGAATTATTAACCTCTAGTAAATCTTTCCCATAATTTTTTTATTTTCTCTCAATCTCATGCCCCACCTAATATCTCATGCCCCACCTCTAAATCTCATGCCCCACCTCTCAATCTCATGCCCCACCTCTCAATGTCATGCCCCTCCTCTAAATCTCATGCCCCACCTCTCAATCTCATACCCCACCTCTCAATCTCATGCCCCACCTCTCAATCTCATGCCCCACCTCTCAATCTCATGCCCCACCTCTAAATCTCATGCCCCACCTCTCAATATCATGCCCCACCTCTCAATCTCATGCCCCACCTCTCAATCTCATGCCCCACCTCTCAATCTCATGCCCCACCTCTAAATATCATGCCCCACCTCTCAATCTCATGCCCACCTCTCAATATCATGCCCCACCTCTCAATCTCATGCCCACCTCTAAATTTCATGCCCCACCTCTCAATCTCATGCCCCATCTCTCAATGTCATGCCCCTCCTCTAAATCTCATGCCCCACCTCTCAATATCATGCCCCACCTCTCAATCTCATGCCCCACCTCTCAATATCATGCCCCACCTCTCAATCTCATGCCCCACCTCTAAATATCATGCCCCACCTCTCAATATCATGCCCCACCTCTCAATCTCATGCCCCACCTCTCAATCTCATGCCCCACCTCTCAATCTCATGCCCCACCTCTAAATCCCATGCCCCACCTCTCAATCTCATGCCCCACCTCTAAATCTCATGCCCCACCTCTCAATATCATGCCCCACCTCTCAATCTCATGCCCCACCTCTCAATCTCATGCCCCACCTCTCAATCTCATGCCCCACCTCTCAATCTCATGCCCCACCTCTAAATCCCATGCCCCACCTCTCAATCTCATGCCCACCTCTAAATTTCATGCCCCACCTCTCAATCTCATGCCCCACCTCTAAATATCATACCCCACCTCTAAATATCTTGCCCATCCAACTCCAAATTTGACCACCCAAACCCAATGTTACTCCCACTCTAACCCCAAACCCACCTCCCAATATCATGCCCCTCTAACTCCTAATTGATCCCCACCAAAACCCTATTTTCCAAACCTCCCTCCTGTCTGTCTGTCCTCGGCCTGCCTGCCTGCCCACCAATCACTCCTCCTGTCTGTCTGTCCTCGGCCTGCCTGCCCACCAATCCCTCCTCCTGTATGTCTGTCCTCGGCCTGCCTGCCCACCAATCACTCCTCCTGTCTGTCTGTCCTCGGCCTGCCTGCCCACCAATCCCTCCTCCTGTCTGTCTGTCCTCGGCCTGCCTGCCCACCAATTCCTCCTCCTGTCTGTCTATCCTTGGCCTGCCTGCCCACCAATCCCTCCTCCTGTCTGTCTGTCCTCGGCCTGCCTGCCTGCCCACCAATCCCTCCTCCTGTCTGTCTGTCCTTGGCCTGCCTGCCCACCAATCCCTCCTCCTGTCTGTCTGTGCTCGGCCTGCCTGCCCACCAATCCCTCCTCCTGTCTGTCTGTCCTTGGCCTGCCTGCCCACCAATCCCTCCTCCTGTCTGTCTGTGCTCGGCCTGCCTGCCCACCAATCCCTCCTCCTGTCTGTCTGTCCTTGGCCTGCCTGCCCACCAATCCCTCCTCCTGTCTGTCTGTGCTCGGCCTGCCTGCCCACCAATCCCTCCTCCTGTCTGTCTGTCCCTCCCTTCCCACCTCCCTCTTTCCCTCCAACCCTCCCCCTCCAGCGTTGATGCACGCCCTGGTGTTTGGTAACGTGACAGCCATTATTCAGAGGATGTACTCTCGCTGGTCCCAGTACCACACCCGCACCAAGGACCTGAAGGACTTCATCCGGGTCCACCACCTGCCCCAGGGCCTCAAACAGCGCATGCTGGAGTACTTCCAGACCACATGGTCCGTCAACAACGGCATCGACTCCAACGAGGTGAGCAATCTGAACACCCTGTGTGGGAGAGTGTTATTACAGGTTTTTGTTCCAGCCCGACACTATCACACCTGATTCAACTATCAAGGGCTTGATGATGAGAGTGTAGACAATGAAGAAGTTTGGCTGAAAATGTATAAAAAAGAGAGAGGGGTGGTGAAAGAGAGAACAAGAGAGAAAGCGCGTGAGAGATGGATAAACTGAGCTACAAAGCAGGACAAAGAGAGAGACAGTGGCCCATCATGCCTCATGAGCTGTTTGCTTTGAGACAGACAGCAGACACATAACAGAGCAGAGCATTCAGATAGGGCAGGGAGATGAATCACAGATGTATGAATTATAGATAGGCCTGTTGATTAAAGTGGGCCTCTGTTGTCATGATGACTCATTGATATGTTCTGTTCAGCACTTTTCTGCTATTTGCTGAAACAGAGACTGACGGATGTTGTGTGTCAGGGATGATTAGATGTTGGAGATGAATGTCACAGTAATGTAGCTGGTGTTTCCTGGTGGGAATAAGTGTGTAGGCAGAGGTCTCAATATAGGGTCAAAGTAGGAGGGCTGATCTAGGATCAGGTTCACCTTGTCCATTCAATATAATATGTAAGGAAAAACTGATCCTAGATGAGTAGATAGTCATACTTTGAGATGCTTTATGAATACAGGTCGCTGGTGTGTGGTGCTGTTGCATCATTATGCCTTCTTTCAATATGGTTTGTTTAAGATACCCCCAGTTGTCCTGGGTCCAAAGTTCAACTCACTCCATGCAGCACAACCTAAAGTCAGCACAACTTATTGCAAACACTTGCAATATTTTCACCAAAGTGCCTTTATTCAAAGTGGCCTTAGACATGCTGATTTGTGGTGACATCATCACTTTTAAAATTGTATTTATTTAGCTGACCGTTTTTAACCTTTTTTAAAAATCAGGAAGTCCCTTGAGATGAATAATCGTGCCATGTCTAACAATCTCTCTGTCTCCATCTCTCTCTCTCCCTCCCCCTTCCACCATCACCCCTCTTAGCTGCTGAAGGACTTCCCAGACGAGCTGCGCTCTGACATCACCATGCACTTGAACAAGGAGATCCTGGAGCTGTCACTGTTTGCCTCGGCCAGCAGAGGGTGCCTGCGCTCCCTGTCCCTGCATATCAAGACCACGTTCTGTGCCCCTGGGGAGTACCTGCTGCGCCAGGGGGACGCCCTGCAGGCCATCTTCTTCGTCTGCTCCGGGTCCATGGAGGTGCTGAAGGATGGCATGGTGCTGGCTATACTGGGTGAGACATGGTGCTGGCTATACTGGGAGAAACATGGAGAAGGGAGGGAGGGGAGAGACGGATAGGAGGGCAGATAGGCCGTGGACAGACAGGCAGGCAGACAGACGGAGTCCATCGTTGGAACACTTTGTGATGCTACTTGGCTGATTCCATCCCAACAGGCCACCTGTGGATCAGAGTCCATTATAGGGCTGAATCTACAGTCCTCTGTCACCTGCCATGCCACTCCCCCTCTCTGTGTGAGTGTGTATGTCTGTGTACAGTATCTGTGACTCTGAGTCTTTGTGTATGTGAGTATTTGTATATATATATATATTTTTTTACTTTTACCCCTTTTTCTCCCCAATTTCGTGATATCAATTGGTAGTTACAGTCTTGTCCCATCGCTGCAACTCCACAACGGACTCGGGAGAGGCGAAGGTCGAGAGCCATGCATCCTCCGAAACACGACCCTGCCAAGCCGCACTGCTTTTTGACACACTACTCGCTTAACCCGGAAGCCAGCCGCACCAATGTCTCAGAGGAAACACCGTCCAGCTGGCGATCCTGGTCAGCTTGCAGGTGCTCGGCCCGCCACAAGGAGTCGCTAGAGCGCGATGGGACAAGGAAATCCCGGCTGGCCAAACTCTCCCCTAACGACGCTGGGCCAATTGTGCGCCGCCTCATGGGTCTCCCGGTCACGGCCGGCTGTGACACAGCCCGGGATCGAACATGGGTCTGTAGTGACGCCTCAAGCAATGCGATGCAGTGCCTTAGACCGCTGTGCCACTCGGGAGGCCCGTATTTGTATTTATTAAGGATCCCCATTAGTTCCTGCCAAGGCAGCAGCTACTCTTCCTGGGATCCAGCAACAATAAGTTATATACAATTTTAAAAAACATTACAATACATTCACAACAGATTTCACAACACATTAAGTGTGTTCCCTCAGGCCACTACTCTACTACCACATACAGTGGGGGAAAAAAGTATTTATTCAGCCACCAATTGTGCAAGTTCTCCCACTTAAAAAGATGAGAGAGGCCTGTAATATTCATCATAGGTACACGTCAACTATGACAGACAAATTGAGAATTTATTTTCCAGAAAATCACATTGTAGGATTTTTTATGAATTTATTTGCAAATTATGGTGGAAAATAAGTATTTGGTCACCTACAAACAAGCAAGATTTCTGGCTCTCACAGACCTGTAACTTCTTCTTTAAGAGGCTCCTCTGTCCTCCACTCGTTACCTGTATTAATGGCACCTGTTTGAACTTGTTATCAGTATAAAAGACACCTGTCCACAACCTCAAACAGTCACACTCCAAACTCCACTATGGCCAAGACCAAAGAGCTGTCAAAGGACACCAGAAACAAAATTGTAGACCTGCACCAGGCTGGGAAGACTGAATCTGCAATAGGTAAGCAGCTTGGTTTGAAGAAATCAACTGTGGGAGCAATTATTAGGAAATGGAAGACATACAAGACCACTGATAATCTCCCTCGATCTGGGGCTCCACGCAAGATCTCACCCCGTGGGGTCAAAATGATCACAAGAACGGTGAGCAAAAATCCCAGAACCACACGGGGGGACCTAGTGAATTACCTGCAGAGAGCTGGGACCAAAGTAACAAAGCCTACCATCAGTAACACACTACGCCGCCAGGGACTCAAATCCTGCAGTGCCAGACGTGTCCCCCTGCTTAAGCCAGTACATGTCCAGGCCCGTCTGAAGTTTGCTAGAGTGCATTTGGATAATCCAGAAGAGGATTGGGAGACCAAAATATAACTATTTGGTAAAAACTCAACTCGTCGTGTTTGGAGGACAAAGAATGCTGAGTTGCATCCAAAGAACACCATACCTACTGTGAAGCATGGGGGTGGAAACATCATGCTTTGGGGCTGTTTTTCTGCAAAGGGACCAGGACGACTGATCCGTGTAAAGGAAAGAATGAATGGGGCCATGTATCGTGAGATTTTTAGTGAAAACCTCCTTCCATCAGCAAGGGCATTGAAGATGAAACGTGGCTGGGTCTTTCAGCATGACAATGATCCCAAACACACCGCCCGGGCAACGAAGGAGTGGCTTCGTAAGAAGCATTTCAAGGTCCTGGAGTGGCCTAGCCAGTCTCCAGATCTCAACCCCATAGAAAATCTTTGGAGGGAGTTGAAAGTCTGTGTTGCCCAGCGACAGCCCCAAAACATCACTGCTCTAGAGGAGATCTGCATGGAGGAATGGGCCAAAATACCAGCAACAGTGTGTGAAAACCTTGTGATGACTTACAGAAAACGTTTGACCTGTGTCATTGCCAACAAAGGGTATATAACAAAGTATTGAGAAACTTTTGTTATTGACCAAATACTTATTTTCCACCATCATTTGCAAATAACTTCATTAAAAATGCTACAATGTGATTTTCTGGATTTTTTTTCCTCATTTTGTCTGTCATAGTTGACGTGTACCTATGATGAAAATTACAGGCCTCTCTCATCTTTTTAAGTGGGAGAACTTGCACAATTGGTGGCTGACTAAATACTTTTTCCCCCCACTGTAGCTACAATACAGAATCTATATGTATGTGTGTATAGTCCATATGTTATCGTGTGTGTGTATGCATGTGTCTGTGTGTGTATGCATGTGTCTGTGTGTGTTTCTCTTCACAGTCCCTGCTGTTCCATAAGGTGTATTCAACATGTCAATACTTCTCACAAATACTAGTAGTGATAAATTCAGTCTCTCCTCTACTTTGAGCCAGGAGAGATTGACATGCATATTATTAATGTTAGCTCTCCGTGTACATTTAAGGGCCAGCCGTGCTGCCCTGTTCTGGGCCAGAGTGGCTGTGTAATGTGTGTATACAGTATTTAACAGGGACAACACTCTCTTTCAGAGCTCTCCTGCTGACTGTGCAGAAGGTCAGGCTGACATTGACTATCTGGGAACAGTGAAAGCTCTCTAAAGCGTTACGCCAACTCCTTACAAACCTTCTCACAGCCAAAACCGCTCAGCCAAGCTCTGAGCAAGTGTGTGTGTCACACAAAAGAAGGGGGGGGGGGGGGGGGGGGTGAGCAGTGAAAGAGGGGAGATAGAGGAGAAGAGGAAAGGAGAAAAACAGAGAAAGGGAGTGAGGGAGGAAGGGGTGAATAGAGTCACGACAGCACTACTTACTATCAGCACCTCCCAGCAACCCCCTAGCACCCAATGCAGATAAGCAGTGTTCACAGTTCAGTTTGACAATGATAAATACTTTAGCACAGCTCAAGGGCTATTCTAGCTTCCTTGTGACATCATGCACACCTAGCCAATACATGGAGCAGACATCCAACACATGAGGGCACGGTAAATAGAAAAACAGAAAGATAGTGTCACTTTATGACATACAATATATTCTATGCTATATTCTAACTATGATCTATGACTGATCAGATTACTATATTAATAATAGTCCATGACACAAAAATACAGCCCTAGAAATGATGTGGCTTTGTCTATTCTAGTAATTCTAATTCTATGTTTCAAATCAAATCAAATCAAATCTTATTTGTCACATACACGTGTTTAGCAGATGTTATTGCGGGTGTAGCGAAATGCTTGTGCTTCTAGCTCCGACAATGCAGTAATATCTAACAAGTAATATCTAACAATTCCACAACATATACCCTATACACACATATCTAGTAAGGAATGGAATTTAAGAATATATACATACTGTATATGGACAAGCAATGACAGAGCGGCATGGACTAAGATACAGTAGAATTTTATAGAATAGAATACAGTATATACATATGAGATGAGAAGTGCAAGATATGTAAACATTATTAAAGTGACTAGTGTTCAATTTCTTAAAGTGGCCAGTGATTTCAATAGGGAGCAGCAGCCTCTAATGTGCTTGTTATGGCTATTTAACAGTCTGATGGCCTTGAGATAGAAGCTGTTTTTAATTCTCTCGGTCCCAGCTTTGATGCACCTGTACTGACCTCGCCTTCTGGATGATAGCGGGGTGAACAGGCAGTGGCTCGGGTGGTTGATGTCCTTGATGATCTTTTTGGCCTTCCTGTGACATCGGGTGCTGTAGGTGTCTTGGAGGGCGGGTAGTTTGCCCCCGGTAATGCGTTCGGCAGACCGCACCACCCTCTGGAGAGCCCTGCGGTTGCGGGCGGTGCAGTTGCCTTACCAGGCGGTGATACAGCCCGACAGGATGCTCTCAATTGTGCATCTGTAAAAGTTTGTGAGGGTTTTAGGTGCCAAGCCAAATTTCTTCAGCCTCCTGAGGTTGAAGAGGGTCTGTTGCGCCTTCTTCACCACACTGTCTGCGTGGGTGGACCATTTCAGTTTGTCAGTGATGTGTATGCCAAGGAACTTGAAGCTTTCCACCTTCTCGACTGCGGTCCCGTCGATGTGGATAGGGGGGTGCACCCTCTGCTGTTTCCTGAAGTCCACGATCATCTCCTTTGTTTTGTTGACGCTGAGTGAGAGGTTATTTTCCTGGCACCACACTCCCAGAGCCCTCACCTCCTCCCTGTAGGCGGTCTCATCATTGTTGGTAATCAAGCCTACTACTGTTGTGTCGTCTGCAAACTTGATGATTGAGTTGGAGGCGTGCTTGGCCACGCAGTCATGGGTGAACAGGGAGTACAGGAGGGGGCTGAGCACGCACCCTTGTGGGGCCCCAGTGTTGAGGATCAGCGAAGTGGAGATGTTGTTTCCTACCTTCACCACCTGGGGGCGGCCCGTCAGGAAGTCCAGGACCCAGTTGCACAGGGCGGGGTTCAGACCCAGGGCCTCAAGCTTAATGATGAGCTTGGAGGGTACTATGGTGTTGAATGCTGAGCTATAGTCAATGAACAGCATTCTGACATAGGTATTCCTCTTGTCCAGATGGGATAGGGCAGTGTGCAGTGTGATGGCAATTGCATCATCTGTGGATCTATTGGGGCGGTAAGCAAATTGAAGTGTGTCTTGGGTGACAGGTAAGGTAGAGGTGATATGATCCTTGACTAGTCTCTCAAAGCACTTCATGATGACAGAGGTGAGTGCTATGGGGCGATAGTCATTTAGTTCAGTTACCTTTGCTTTCTTGGGTACAGGAACAATGGTGGCCATCTTGAAGCATGTGGGGACAGCAGACTGGGAAAGGGAGAGATTGAATATGTCCGTAAACACACCAGCCAGCTGGTCTGCGCATGCTCTGAGGATGCGGCTAGGGATGCCGTCTGGGCCGGCAGCCTTGTGGGGGTTAACATGCTTAAATGTCTTACTCACGTCGGCCACGGAGAAGGAGAGGCCACAGTCCTTGGTAGTGGGCCTTGTCGGTGGCACTGTGTTATCCTCAAAGCGGGCGAAGAAGGTGTTTAGCTTGTTTGGAAGCGAGACGTCGGTGTCGGCGACGTGGCTGGTTTTCCTTTTGTAGTCCGTGATTGTCTGTAGACCCTGCCACATACATCTTGTGTCTGAGCCATTGAATTGCGACTCCACTTTGTCGCTATACTGATGTTTTGCCAGTTTAATTGCCTTGCGGAGTGAGTAGCTACACTGTTTGTATTCTGCCATATTCCCAGTTACCTTACCATGATTAAATGCGGTGGTTCGCGCTTTCAGTTTTGCGCGAATGCTGCCATCTATCCACGGTTTCTGGTTAGGGTAGGTTTTAATAGTCACAGTTGGCACAACATCCCCTATACACTTCCTGATAAACTCAGTCACCGTTTCAGTGTATTCATCTAAATTATTTTCGCAAGCTGCCCGGAACATATCCCAGTCCACGTGATCAAAACAATCTTAAAGTGTGGATTCCGATTGGTCAGACCAGCGTTGAATAGTCCTTAGCATGGGTACTTCCTGTTTGAGTTTCTGCCTATAGGAAGGGAGGAGCAAAATGGAGTTGTGGTCAGATTTGCCGAAAGGAGGGTGGGGGAGGGCCTAATAACCAGTTTGAATAGCAATGGACGAGGATTTTAGCAGCGCGAGTACAACAGTCGATATGTTGATAGAACTTCGGCAGCCTAGTCCTCAAATTTGCTTTGTTAAAATCCCCGGCTACAATAAATGCAGCCTCAGGATATGTGGTTTCCAGTTTGCATAAAGTCCAGTGAAGTTCTTTGAGGGCCGTCATGGTATTGGCTTGAGGGGGGATATACACGGCCGTGACTATAACCTAAGAAAATTATATTGGGAGGTATTTTAGGTCGGGTGAACAGAAGGACTTGAGCTCCTGTATGTTACTATAATAACACCATGAGTCGTTAATCATGAAACACAGCTTCCCGGAGAGATATTTATTCCTGTCTGCGCGATAAACTGAGAACCCATCTGGCTGGACCGATTCCGTGAAACAAAGTATGTTACAGGCCTTGATGTCTCTCTGGAAAGAAATCCTTGCCCGGAGCTCGTCGAGCTTGTTAACCAAAGACTGAACATTAGCGAGTAGTATACTTGGAAGCGGTGGGTGGTATGCGCGCCTCCTAAATCGAACCAGAAGGCCGCTCCGAGTGCCTCTCCTCCGCCGACCAATGTTTTGGGTCAGCCGCTGGAATCAGTTGAATTGCCCTGGGGAGAGCAAACAAAGGTTCTGCTTCGGGAAAGTCGTATTCCTGGTCGTAATGCTGGTGAGTTACTGCCACTCTGATATCCAATAGTTTTTCCCGGCTGTATGTAATGATACAAAACACTTTCTGAGCTAATAATGTAAAAAACAAAATACCTCAAAGTTTCCTAAGAGCTAGTCGCGAGGCCGCCATCCTCGTCGGCGCCAGGTACTATTCCAGCTCTCTGTCTGAAACCTCCATCCCTACCTCTCCCTCCCCAGGTAAAGGTGACCTGATCGGGGCCAACATGTCTATAGATGACCAGGTGATAAAGACCAACGCGGATGTGAAGGCTCTAACCTACTGTGACCTGCAGTGTATCAACCTGAGTGGTCTGTACCAAGTACTGGACCTCTACCCAGAGTACACCAGCCGCTTTGTCCAGGACATCCAGCTGGACCTCACATACAACCTGAGGGAGGGACACGAGTGCCATGTGAGTCACACGCACATACATACACAAGTACGTACACAAGCACGCGCACACACACACACACACACACACACACATACATACATTCACATGCACATGCACACACAATGAATAGAGAGAGAGAGAGAGAGAGAGAGAGAGCGAGAGAGAGAGAGAGAGAGAGAGAGAGAGAGAGAGAGAGAGAGAGAGAGAGAGACCCAGAAAACCTGAGCCTACGCCTACACTGTGGTAAAACACTAAAACAATACAGGAATACACTAAGAAAAACGAAGGCATGTCAGAAACAGCATGTCAGAAATCAGCTCAATGTGATTGAAGAATCCATACAATCTAACCACTTCTGGGTAAATTGGAACACACTAAACCAACAACAACACTAGCTCAGTTGGTAGAGCATGGCGCTTCCAACGCCAGGGTTGTGGGTTCGATTCCCACGGGGGACCAGTATGAAAAATATATATATGCACTCACTAACTGTAAGTCATTCTGGATAAGAGTGTCTGCTAAAATGTAAATGTCATTACTTATCCAAAATGGAGATGTATGGATAAACTTCTCAAATATTTTTGGGCCTATAACAAAGAAAAAACAGCAAAAACATATAAACGATCAACTACAAATCAGCTATTAAAGATGACCAGAACCAACAGATTCTCCAATTACATTGAATAAAGGACAGGACAAAATACAAACCCTCCATCTACACTGGTATCCTAAATGAAATGATAAAACATACAGACCACAAATTCCAATCGGCTATACTTAAACTATTTAACATAATCCTCAGCTTTAGCATCTTCCCCAATATTTGGAACCAAGGACTGATCACCCCAATCCACAAAAGTGGAGACAAATTTGACCCCAATAATTCCCATCAACAGCAATCTTGGAAAAATCCTCTGCAGTATCATCAAAAGCAGACTCCAACATGTCCTGAGCAAATGTCAAATTGTCTTCTTACCAAAATACTGTATGACAGACCACGTATACACCCTGCACAATGTTATTGACAAACAAATAAAACAAAACAAAAGCAAACTCTTCTCATGCTTTGTTGATTTCAAAAAAGCTTTTGACTCAATTTGGCATGAGGGTCTGCTATTAAAATTGATGGAAAGCGGTGTTGGGGGAAAAAATATGACATTATAAAATCACTGTACACAAACAATAAATACACACATTTCTTTCCACAGGGCCGTGGGGTGAGACAGGGATGCAGCTTGAACCCCACCCTCTTCAACATATACAGTATATCAATTGGCGAGGACACTAGAACAGTCTGCAGCACCTGGCCTCACCCTACTAGACTCTGAAGTAAAATGTTTACTGTTTGCAGATGATCTGGTGCCTCTGTCCCCAACGAAGGAGGGCATACAGCAGCACCTAGATCTTCTGCACAGATTATGTCAGACTTGGGCCCTGACAGTGAATCTCAGTAAGACAAAAATAATGGTGTTCCAAAAAAGGTTCAGTAGCCAGGACAACAAATACAGATTCTATCTAGACACTGTTGCCCTAGAGCACACAAAGAACTATACCTACCTCGGCCTAAACATCAACACGACAGGTAACTGACAAACAGTTGGAACTACTGAGTGGCGCAGTGGTCTAAGGCACTGCATCGCTGTGCCACTAGAGATCCTGGTTCGAATCCAGGCTCTGTCGTAGCCGACCGGGAGACCCATGGGGCGGCGCACAGGGTAGGGGAGGGAATGGCCGGCAGGGATGTAGCTCAGTTGGTAGAGCATGGCGTTTGCAACACCAGGGTTGTGGTTTCGATTCCCACGGTGGGCCGGTATTAAAAAATAATGTATGCACTCACTAACTGTAAGTCACTCTGGATAAGAGCGTCTGCTAAATGACTAAAATGTAAAATGTAACTTACACAAGACTGTGAATGATCTAAGAGACAAGGCAAGAAGGGTCTTCTATGCCATCAAAAGGAACATAAGCGCGACATCCCAATTAGGTTCTGGGCAAAAATACTTGAATCAGTTATAGAACCCATTGCCCTCTATCGTTGTGAGGTCTGGGGTCCACTCACTAATCAATAATTCACAAAAAGGGACAAACACCCAATTGAGACCCAAATATACTTTGTGTACAATGCAAAACCCCAAACAATGCATGCAGAATTAGGACAATACCCGCTAGTTATCAAAATCCAGAAAAGAGCTGTTAAATTCTACAACCATCTAAAAGGAAGTGACGCCCACACATTCCACCACAAAGCCATCACCTACAGAGAGATTAACCTAGAGAAGAGTCAGCTCACCCAGCTGGTTCTGGGGCTCTGTTCACAAACACAAACAGACCCCACAGAGCCCCAGGACAGCAACACAATTAGACCCAACTAAATAATGAGAAAGCAAAAAAATACCTATTCGACCCACTGGAAACAATCAACCAAAATATTTTGCAATCACAGTGGCAGAATACCTACCACTGTGATTGACCCAAAATTAAGAAAATCCTTGACAATGTACGGACTCATTGAGCATAGCCTTGCTATTGAGAGAGGCAGACCTGGCTCTCAAGAGAAGACAGGCTATGTTCACACTGCCCACGAAATAAGGTGGAAACTGAGCTGCACTTCCTAACTTCCTGCCAAATGTATGACCATATTAGAGACACATATTTCCCTCAGATTACACAGACCCACAAAGAATTCGAAAACAAATCCAATTTTGATAAACTCCCATATCTATTGGGTGAAATACCACGGTGTGCAATCACAGCAGCAAGATGTGTGACCTGTTGCCCCAAGAAAATGGCAACCAGTGAAGAACAAACACCATTGTCAATACAACCTATATTTATGTTTATTTATTTTCCTTTTGAAATGTCTTTATTATTTTTGAATTTTTGTGAGTGTAATGTTTACTGTTAATTTTTATTGTTTGTTTCACTTATGTTTATTATATTTTTATCTTGCTTTGGCAATGTAAACCTATGTATCCCATGCCAATAAAGCATTGTTGCAACACTGTACATATCAATGATATAACATTTGAAATGTCTATATTATTTTACAACTTTTGTGAGTGCAATGTTTACAGTTCATTTCTGATTGTTTATATTCCTTTTAGTTTATTGCTTTGGCAATGTAAACATGTTTCCCATGCCGAGAGAGAGAGAGAGAGAGAGAGAGAGAGAGAGAGAGAGAGAGGGGGGGGGGGGTAGGAGGGGGAGAGAGAGCGAGACAGAGAGTGAGAGAGAGAGAGAGGAGAGAGAGAGGGGGGGGGGGTAGGAGGGGGAGAGAGAGTGAGACAGAGAGTGAGAGAGAGAGAGAGGAGAGAGAGAGAGAGATATGGGAGGGTGGTGGTGAAACAGAGAGAGGGAGAGAGAGAGAGAGAGAGAGACAGAGAGAGAGAGAGAGAGAGAGAGAGAGAGAGAGGAGAGAGAGAGAGAGATATGGGAGGGTGGTGGTGAAACAGAGAGAGAGAGAGAGAGAGACAGAGAGAGAGAGAGAGAGAGAGAGAGAGAGAGGGGGGGGGGGGGGGTAGGAGGGAGAGAGAGAGGGAGAGAGACAGAGAGAGAGAGAGAGATATGGGAGGGTGGTGGTGAAACAGAGAGAGGGAGAGAGAGAGAGAGAGAGAGAGATATGGGAGGGTGGTGGTAAAACAGAGAGAGGGAGAGAGAGAGGGAGATAGACAGAGAGAGAGAGAGAGAGAGAGAGAGAATGATGGAGTGCAGCAATAGCCTGGGCTCCTAAATGAGGAATGCTGCTGTAATTACAGTCAGGTGTGTCTGGTCCTGCTGCCCAAATAACACTGGCCCACTTTAAACACACACACACACACAAGCAAACGCACACATGCATGCACACACACGGACACACTGCCGCAGCGCAAAGTGGAAAACTATACTATTGAGAGGGGCAGCTCAGGAGTAACAACATTATGTCATAAAGAGTTTGTGAGAGGGAGGATAACAACTGGGTTGGGCAATATAGACATGTTAAATCCAATCACTTTTCTTCCATCTTTCTGACAGGTTATGTCCAGATTGTCCACCAAACCGTTGGACACACAGGTACTGTTCAAAAGACACTAACGAAGATATCTGATAACAGTTCTATCAATGTTGGGTATTTTCTATGTAAAACAAAGCCAATGGGTTTGAACTGAGATTTTATAGTCAACATCTCTCCTTTAAGGGATTTTTGATGTTTTGATGACCGTGCAGAGCCCCTTTAGAAACGGACCCAAAAATAACCATGAATAAACTTCTTCCAAAATCATTTTATGTTTCTTATGACACAGTAGTAAAAATGATCCCAGTCTCCATCTCTTGTAATTGACTCAATCGCTCGTTAGGCATAATTATATTTATCGTGATGGAGGGGGCTCAGAGGGATGAGGGGAAGGGGGGAATGATGGAGAGAGGGGTGGGGGGCATATTCATTGGTGAGGGAAGTTTTAGTTTTTATGGTGATGGAGAGATGGGAGGAGGGGGTTGGGTATGAGGGGATGGAGGGAGGGATATACAGTGGGGAGAACAAGTATTTGATACACTGGCGATTTTGCAGGTTTTCCTACTTACAAAGCATGTAGAGGTCTGTAATTTTTATCATAGGTACACTTCAACTGTGAGAGACGGAATCTAAAACAAAAATCCAGAAAATCACATTGTATGATTTTTAAGTAATTAATTTGCATTTTATGGCATGACATAAGTATTTGATACATCAGAAAAGCAGAACTTAATATTTGGTACAGAAACCTTTGTTTGCAATTACAGAGATCATACGTTTCCTGTAGGTCTTGACCAGGTTTGCACACACTGCAGCAGAGATTTTGGCCCACTCCTCCATACAGACCTTCTCCAGATCCTTCAGGTTTCGGGGCTGTCACTGGGCAATATGGACTTTCAGCTCCCTCCAAAGATTTTCTATTGGGTTCAGGTCTGAGACTGGCTAGGCCACTCCAGGACCTTGAGATGCTTCTTACGGAGCCACTCCTTAGTTGCCCTGGCTGTGTGTTTCGGGTCGTTGTCATGCTGGAAGACCCAGCCATGACCCATCTTCAATGCTCTTACTGAGGAAAGGAGGTTGTTGGCCAAGCTCTCGCGATACATGACCCCTTCCATCCTCCCCTCAATACGGTGCAGTCGTCCTGTCCCCTTTGCAGAAAAGCATCCCCAAAGAATGATTTTTCCACCTCCATGTTTCACGGTTGGGATGATGTTCTTGGGGTTGTACTCATCCTTCTTCTTCCTCCAAACACGGCGAGTGGAGTTTAGAACAAAAAGCTATATTTTTGTCTCATCAGACCACATGACCTTCTCCCATTCCTCCTCTGGATCATCCAGATGGTCATTGGCAAACTTCAGACGGGCCTGGACATGCGCTGGCTTGAGCAGGGGGACCTTGCGTGCGCTGCAGGATTTTAATCCATGACGGCGTAGTGTGTTACTAATGGTTTTCTTTGAGACTGTGGTCCCAGCTCTCTTCAGGTCATTGACCAGGTCCTGCCGTGTAGTTCTGGGCTGATCCCTCACCTTCCTCATGATCATTGATGCCCCACGAGGTGAGATATTGCATGGAGCCCCAGACCGAGGGTGATTGACCGTCATCTTGAACTTCTTCCATTTTCTAATAATTGCGCCAACAGTTGTTGCCTTCTCACCAAGCTGCTTGCCTATTGTCCTGTAGCCCATCCCAGCCTTGTGCAGGTCTATAATTTTATCCCTGATGTCCTTACACAGCTCTCTGGTCTTGGCCATTGTGGAGAGGTTGGAGTCTGTTTGATTGAGTGTGTGGACAGGTGTCTTTTAAACAGGTAACGAGTTCAAACAGGTGCAGTTAATACAGGTAATGAGTGGAGAACAGGAGGGCTTCTTAAATAAAAACTAACAGGTCTGGGAGAGCTGGAATTCTTACTGGTTGGTAGGTGATCAAATACTTATGTCATGCAATAAAATGCAAATTAATTACTTAAAAATCATACAATGTGATGTTCTAGATTTTTGTTATAGATTCCGTCTCTCACAGTTGAAGTGTACCTATGATAAAAATTACAGACCTCTAAATGCTTTGTAAGTAGGAAAACCTGCAAAATCGGCAGTGTATCAAATACTTATTCTCCCCACTGTACATCTTGAGTGGAAGTTTGAGTGTAAGAGCTGGTTTGATTGATGGACTGCCGGGGGAAACTTTGGTGACTCGTTCAATTACAGAGCAGAGTGGAGCGCCATTTAATATTCACACGAGGAAGTGATGGAATTTTGGGTAGAAATCTGGGAACAGTATTAGACCAGGTGATTAATCAGAGAAGGGTAGGGGGGGGCGTAGTGTGTGTATAGGGTGTGTGTGTGTGTGTGTGTGTGTGTGTGTGTGCGTGCACGGAGCCAGTAATAATGTTTCAATGAGCATTCAGTGGGTGGTTTCAGTAACCACAAGTCAGATCTTTACAAAATAAGAATGAGAACATTGGTCAACCATCATCATTTCATGCTATTTTCTGCTTCTAAAATTCAGCATTTTACTTCCAGCATCTCATATTGCAGGTACAGTAATCAGCAGTCCAAATACATTTTAATT